>NC_083833.1:10476115-10509619 GCF_015708825.2 Lethenteron reissneri
AGGTCTCACCACAGACACCAGGTCACACCACAACACCAGGTCTCACCACAGACCAGGTCACACCACACACCAGGTCACACCACAGACACCAGGTCTCACCACAGACACCAGGTCACACCACAAACACCAGGTCACACCACAGACACCAGGTCACACCACAGACACCAGGTCTCACCACAGACACCAGGTCACACCACAGACACCAGGTCTCACCACAGACACCAGGTCTCACCACAGACACCAGGTCACAGCACAGACACCAGTCACCACAGACACCAGGTCACACCACAGACACCAGGTCACACACAGACACCAGGTCTCACCACAGACACCAGGTCACACCACAGACACCAGGTCACCACAGACACCAGGTCACACCACAGACACCAGGTCACACCACAGACACCAAGCTCACCACAGACCAGGTCACACCACAGACACCAGGTCACACCACCACAGACCAGGTCACAGCACAGACACCAGGTCACAGCACAGACACAGGTCTCACCACAGACACCAGGTCACACCACAGACACCAGGTCACACCACAGCACCAGTCACAGCACAGACACCAGGTCACAGCACAGACACCAGGTCACAGCACAGACACCAGGTCACAGCACAGACACCAGGTCACACCACAGACACCAGGTCACAGCACAGACACCAGGTCACACCACAGACACCAGGTCTCAGCACAGACACCAGGTCACACCACAGACACCAGGTCACAGCACAGACACCAGGTCACACCACAGACACCAGGTCACACCACAGACACCAGGTCACACCACAGACACCAGGTCACAGCACAGACACCAGGTCTCAGCACAGACACCAGGTCACACCACAGACACCAGGTCACACCACAGACACCAGGTCACAGCACAGACACCAGGTCACACCACAGACACCAGGTCTCAGCACAGACACCAGGTCACACCACAGACACCAGGTCACAGCACAGACACCAGGTCACACCACAGACACCAGGTCACACCACAGACACCAGGTCTCACCATAGACACCAGGTCACAGCACAGACACCAGGTCTCAGCACAGACACCAGGTCTCACCACAGACACCAGGTCTCACCACAGACACCAGGTCACAGCACAGACACCAGGTCACACCACAGACACCAGGTCTCACCACAGACACCAGGTCTCACCACAGACACCAGGTCTCACCATAGACACCAGGTCACAGCACAGACACCAGGTCACACCACAGACACCAGGTCTCACCACAGACACCAGGTCTCACCATAGACACCAGGTCACAGCACAGACACCAGGTCACACCACAGACACCAGGTCTCACCACAGACACCAGGTCACAGCACAGACACCAGGTCTCAGCACAGACACCAGGTCTCACCACAGACACCAGGTCACACCACAGACACCAGGTCACAGCACAGACACCAGGTCACACCACAGACACCAGGTCACAGCACAGACACCAGGTCTCACCACAGACACCAGGTCACACCACAGACACCAGGTCACAGCACAGACACCAGGTCTCAGCACAGACACCAGGTCTCACCACAGACACCAGGTCACAGCACAGACACCAGGTCACAGCACAGACACCAGGTCTCACCACAGACACCAGGTCACACCACAGACACCAGGTCACAGCACAGACACCAGGTCTCACCACAGACACCAGGTCACAGCACAGACACCAGGTCACACCACAGACACCAGGTCACACCACAGACACCAGGTCTCAGCACAGACACCAGGTCACACCACAGACACCAGGTCACAGCACAGACACCAGGTCACAGCACAGACACCAGGTCTCACCACAGACACCAGGTCACACCACAGACACCAGGTCACACCACATACACCAGGTCACACCACATACACCAGGTCACACCACAGACACCAGGTCACAGCACAGACACCAAGTCACAGCACAGACACCAGGTCTCACCACAGACACCAGGTCACACCACAGACACCAGGTCACACCACAGACACCAGGTCACACCACAGACACCAGGTCACACCACAGACACCAGGTCTCAGCACAGACACCAGGTCACACCACAGACACCAGGTCACAGCACAGACACCAGGTCACAGCACAGACACCAGGTCACAGCACAGACACCAGGTCACACCACAGACACCAGGTCACAGCACAGACACCAGGTCACACCACAGACACCAGGTCACAGCACAGACACCAGGTCACACCACAGACACCAGGTCACACCACAGACACCAGGTCACACCACAGACACCAGGTCCACACCACAGACACCATGTCACACCACAGACACCAGGTCACACCACAGACACCAGGTCACACCACAGACACCAGGTCACAGCACAGACACCAGGTCACACCACGGACACCAGGTCACACCACAGACACCAGGTCACACCACAGACACCAGGTCACAGCACAGACACCAGGTCACACCACAGACACCAGGTCACACCACAGACACCAGGTCACAGCAACAACCAAGCATTGAGATGGTGCTCAACCCCCGTTTACATTCCATATTCCTATGACCGGAGTGAGTCTATCCATAGTAAAACTGCTGTTGACTTCCCCACAAAGTGTTACTCATTTTATTGATCCCTGAGGGGTGATGAGTTAAACCCCAGCAGAGATTTCTACTCGAGACTACCCCCTCCATGTGTCACTCTCCCCCCGTGTCACCCTCCCCCCGTGTCACTCTCCCCCCGTGCCACCCTCCCCCCGTGCCACCCTCCCCCCGTGCCACCCTCCCCCCGTGCCACCCTCCCCCCGTGTCACCCTCCCCCCGTGCCACCCTCCCCCCGTGTCACTCTCCCCCCGTGTCACTCTCCCCCCGTGCCACCCTCCCCCCGTGTCACTCTCCCCCCGTGTCACCCTCTCCACGTGCCACTCTCCCCCCGTGTCACCCTCCCCCCGTGCCACCCTCCCCCCGTGCCACCCTCCCCCCGTGCCACCCTCCCCCCGTGCCACCCCCCCCCCCGTGTCACCCTCCCCCCGTGTCACTCTCCCCCCGTGTCACCCTCCCCCCGTGTCACCCTCCCCCCGTGCCACCCTCCCCCCGTGCCACCCTCCCCCCCGTGCCACCCTCCCCCCGTGTCACTCTCCCCCCGTGTCACCCTCTCCACGTGCCACTCTCCCCCCGTGCCACCCTCCCCCCGTGTCACCCTCCCCCCGTGCCACCCTCCTCCCGTGCCACTCTCCCCCCGTGCCATCCTCTCTCTCTGCTCTCGTCGCCTCCTTTTGGGTCGCGAGCTATTCCGTGATTTCGAGGTTTCACAAAACTCCTCTTATTTTTTGCGGACCAAATCTTCGTTTCTTTGAACCAACCATTTCCTTCTGGCTATGTAATCCACAAATCCTACGGTTTCTCTAATTTCATTGTAATTGTACTCTGATCGGTGTACGAAACAAGGAGTTTCTAGAGCGAACTTGCCGTGCAGGCGATTTCGCTGCAGCATTAAACAACGATTCGCGTTTGTTCAAAGTTTGGATTTCTCATTCGACGCAGCTCTTTGCGCTGATTCATTGTTTGCTTCGTTGCTGTACATTGTTTGGTTTTTGTCGTTTTGGTGATCTGCATTGCTCTTGGGAATGAGACAAACCTGGTCTCTTGAGTGCCCAACTGGTTAAACAAATCGATTTGATTTCACATCGCAGCGCTGGAGAATGGGTGGCTGGCTCCGTCTGCTGGCCATCTCGCGTGCCTGTTCACTTTTGCACGGAACGCTTTTGCCTCCCAGAAACACAAGCACTCGTCAATAACACCGCGACCTAAAAAATGAACACTTACTACTTCATGGCGGACGTTTGTGCAATGGCCCCTTCTTCTTGGCACGTACAACATCTTCAATCCCAAATAAATCGCGTAAATCATTGCGCGTGTGGAATTGTAGCACAAACCAAAGACGACTGCGCACGACCTCTAAACAACGATGTCGACGATCTTCTTGGTTCTTTCGGTAAAGTCACGTAGAAGGGAAGTAACAAAATAATAAAAATAAAACATTTTGTTACTTCCCTTCTACGTTACTTTACCGAAAGAACCAAGAAGATGAATCCATGCAGTCACGAAAGCTTTAAATCGAGATTTCGACGATGATGATGAGAGATGGGGATGATGACAATGATCGTGATGTTGTTGATGACAGCCCAATTGATGCAGATGACGAAGATCCAGCAACCCACAAACGAGGAAGCCCAACCAGCACCGCCTCATCCCTTCACGACCTGCCAACTCTCGTGTCCATCACGTGACGCACCTCCCATGAGCACGTTTGGCTGCTTACTGTGCGAAAGAATTCCAGCATGTATACATACGTCTGTACATGTGTGTATGTGGTGTTCTTCGTGTTTGTAAGTGAACAGAATCAGCGTTGCTGGATCAAGGCCTCGCTCCCACCATCCAGGTCACCTCTGCACGTGGCCTGCTCTGATCACTCCATCGATGCGGTGGTCAGACACCTTCAGGCTTATTTTCTCCATTCACCATCTCGTTCAGCGGCTATCAACCTTTCTGGCGTTGTATCTTCCCCCGTACTTTTATCGGCAGTACGTATTATGATATCTCCAATTAGAAATCGATCAATAAACCACGTGTTGCTATGTATTCTGTCTCAGTGAAACACCCATGACCAATCTCGACAGTCTATTTCTGGGAACATTTCAGGTCCATGTTCCATTTTCTATGCCCATTTGTGCTTATACTTCCATTGTTTGTCATGCCATTCCATCATTCGCATGACGCATTCTCTGACTTTTTTTCCATTTTCCCCTCTAACGATTTACAGCAGAACTGCAATAATCCATGCATCCTATAATTCGCGGCTCCTTTCGTCGTCTGCTGGGGGTGGTGATCCGTAAAATCTGAATTTTTGTGCTGCAGATTTTTGGATCCGTTCCAGAAATGGATTCCTTCTATAACACTATGTAACACGATTTTTGTCCCTGGGTAGTGTTATTTTAAAATTGTTTATGCCTAAAAAGTATAGAAAATGGCTATGATTCCCCACAAACTCTTCTTTTGTGACCAGGACTTTATGTGAAGGAATGGCACAAATGCACACCACGTTCTCATTGAAAAGAGGTACATTTCAAAATATCAATGTCCTGATCACAAAAGCAAAGTTTGTGGGGAATAATAGCCATTTTCTGTACTATCGAGGCATAAGCAATTAGGAAATAACACTTACTACCCAGGGAAAAAAACGAATCTTGTTACACAATGTAATCAGCGATGCACTGTCCTGGATAGGGTGTTTTAAAATTATGAACCCGATTTGAAATCGCTATATCTCTGCAACCACGAACCAGCCCATGAATTAAACTCTCACCACTTGAAAGGGCGGGGCATGGAGTTTCAAATGATGACCGCTTGATGCCTCTCCCAGCGCACAAACAGCCCCTAGCCTCAGTCATTCGCAAGACGGCGACCCCACAACACACAAGGGGCGTTTGGCATTCTGCAGTTCAGCGAGACTGAATCCGTGATTGCGGTGCAGCGTGCGTTTCAACGGCGTGTTGGCATTGATCCACCAATGTCAAACGACCATTCGTCGTTGGTAGCGACAATTTGAGGAAGCAGATTGTTTATGTACGGGGAAGAGCACAGGGCGACCACGCACATCAGAGGAACACGTGAGAAGAGAGGCGTTTGGGACGAATTCAACTATCGTCTCGATTATGTCCGTACAGCAGGTGGAGGGCACATGGAGCATTTATAAAATGTTTAGTAAAACTTGATAACTCATTAAATCGTTTGTAACTTTTTGTGTAATTGTAACATGTTGCCATCGTGAAATATACTGCTTTGAAATTGGGTCCATCATTTTTAAACACCCTGTATACACAACTTGGCGAGCTTTATTAAAAAAAGAGGAACTGCCTTCTTCCTCTTGGTTCTTTCGGTAAAGTCACGTAGAAGGGAAATAATAAAATAATAAAAATAAACCATAATAAAATTATTCTCACGACGTTTCGGCCACAACGCAAGCAGCCGTCCTCAGGTGAAAACCAGGTCCGTCGAGGCGACAGAGTCTGAATGAAACAGCACACGAGCTTGGAGCATATATATAAGCTGGGCGCCTTGACAAAGGAATTTGCATATCAAGAGGAATTTAGCATATTTATGAGAAATGCAGGAATGTGATTAGTACTACATATGCATGTGCATTATGCAGGATTAACAGCATCAAAGGAAGTTGCAGTTGCTGCTGCTGCAGTTGCTGCTGCTGCTATTGCTGCAGTTTCTGCTGCTGCAGTTTCTGCTGCTGCTGCAGTTGCTGCTGCAGTTGCTGCTGCTGCTGCAGTTGCTGCCTTATCCATTTTAATATAACACTATGTATTATTCTACCCACCCTAATGTGTATCACACTGCTATATATTTACTATACAATTACGACACCATACATTACTCTGCACACTGCACCATGCCAGTGAGTAGAACACGGTCTGAAAGTCACCGTAAACGTGAACACAATCAGTTAAGATCCGAAATGGTTTATTACGTCCTTTCAATGATTGCTAAGCCAGAATCCATCTTCTCGGTTGAAATTGTCTCTGTGTTTGTATATGTGGATCGCCTCATGAACGAATCTCTCATGATAGCCAGATGGCTTGCAGAGAACCTCTGTCTTGGAGAAGTCAATGTCATGTGAGCCCACTGAGTTGTAATAGTGATCTGCCACGGCCGAGGTGTTTGTCCTACCGTGTTTCAGGTCTGCTTTATGTTCACGGATGCGGTCCGAGACATGTCGGTTGGTTTCTCCAATGTAACTGCTACCACAGAGGAAACTTAGTTTGTAGACGCCAGGGTACTGTATGTCTGGAACCACATCTTTTACAGACGGGACTAGATCACGGATTTTATGTACTGTGTTGAATCGGACCTGGATCTTGTGTTTAATCAGGATTTTGGAGATCTTTTTTGTGACCCCAGCAATCTAGGGTAAGGTGATGGTCTTGAAAGGCTCCTCAACAGGATCCTTCTTGATGGTTGGAGTGATGGCCTTGCGGATTGTGTAGTCGGAGTAACCATTAGCCTTAAGAGCTTGGCGTACGTGTTTGAGTTCACTGCCAATGTGTTCCTGGTCGGAAATGCATTGGGCTCTATGGTATAGAGTCTTGATGAGGGAATTCTTCTGGGATGGATGGTGGTGGGAATCCGGTTTTAGGTAAGCATCCGTATGGGTGGCTTTCCTGTAGACAGAGTGGCTCATTGAACCATCAGGTCTCCTTTTGATTAGGACATCCAAAAAGGGTAGCTTGCCATCATTTTCGACTTCCATGGTGAATCTGATGGCTGGGTGTATGGAATTGATGTGGTCGAGAAATTGGTCTAGAGCAGGCCGGCCATGTGGCCAGATGACAAAAGTGTCATCTACGTACCTCTTCCATAAGGTCGGGCGTAGAGTGGCAGTCTTGATGGCGTCAGTCTCAAATTTCTCCATGAAGATATTGGCTACAACCGGAGATAGGGGGGAGCCCATTGGGGTGCCCTCAGTTTGCTTGTAGAAAGTTCCATTCCAGGTGAAGTATGTATTGGTTAAGCAGTGTCTCACCAGGGGGGGTACCCCAGCATTCAGTCCTTCTATAGAGGCGTGTTTGAATCCTGTAGCGAAAACAAACAAGCTCTCCCCTTACGGAGTTTTATCTCTGAAAACTAAATTATTTGTAAACTATGTTTTATTTTAGCAGGCAAGGCAGGCTGAACTATATAGTTATTTTTCAGAAGCAACCTGGCCACAAATGATAGCTCAACGAAGTGGTTTATGTGGACATTTATACCAGCCAAATACTCTAATCGCACGTTTCTAAATGTGGAGGGAAAAACCAGAGGATCCTGAGAAAAATCCACGCTATAACCGGGAGAACATACAAACTCCAAATACTGTAAACAGGCGTCAGGGTTGGGATCGAACCCACGACCTCCTCCTGTATCCCAGGAGAGATGTTGCACCGCAAAGGCAGCTCGCGATCTTACTACAACGTTCACACACGTGTCCCTATGTAACACGTTCCTTCGGAGGGGGCAGGTAGGAACTTGGTTGGACAGCGCGGCGTTCGGGGGGGGGGAGGCAGTTGGATGAGTGGGCGTGTTTACCCTTCCCCCCCACCCTCCCCGACATCGTCAACCAATCGCGGCGTAGCTCGGTGTTCGGTGGGGAGGGGATTGCATGAGTGGGCGTGTCTACACCCCACCTCTACCAATGGCGGCCCCGCTCGGCGTTTGGGGGGGGGGGGGGGAGTTGGATGATTGGGCGTGGTTACCTTCCCCCCACCCTCCCCGACATCCTCAACCAATCGTGGCCCTGCTCGGCGGTCGGTGGGGGGGGGGGCATGGGTGGGCTGCATTCCGATGCACGACAGACAAATAATCCCTGGTGGGCAGTGTGGAACCTGTTGTTCCTACCTGTATCACCTCCTGTGGTATAAAAAAGTAGGCACGTAAACATCCATTAGAAGAAAAAAATAAACATGCTTGTTTATTATGCACACTGCACTCCACATTAGCCAGCATGAATGGGTATTGATTAATATATGTTAAATGAGAAACCTATACCGAGCAAAAAGGTAAAATAACCTTTCGTGATATCACACTTTTTCAAGTAAAATAATTATCATCAACTGACAATACCCAACCACAGTAATACACACGCGGCATTTGTACAACATATGCGTGCAGTTTAGCGGATTCCTTCGCCTGCCACCAATGATTACCGCCCATCTCGGCACCAGCGAGTTCAGCGATGCGAGCCCTCCCCCATGACCCCATGAGTTGTCACGATTCAGGGCCACTATTTATTGAAATAATCCATTATTTTCTCCTCTCGATTTTTGTATTCAGATTAAGTTTCCCCGCCGTCTCGTTCGCACAAGTTCGCTTGGCGCGCTTACACTCGGATGTGCGTGGGATGCAGGTACAATTTGCATTTAGCATTCGAATGCACCAACACGCATCGATTGTTAACACGCACGATTCAATGCACGTGCTGCGAGAATGGACGCGTCTCGGGGCATGGAAAGCATCATTACACCTCTCGGGAGGAGACGTCTGCATTGCGGTTTCCTCGCACCCAGCCATGCCACATGCCACGTGTACGTTCCAGTTTACAAACACGTCATGCAACACCCAGAAATGTACACGTTGGCTAAGTACAGTATTATCAAATTGTTTTGTACATCAATTAAAAGCTTTTGTTGTTGTTGTAGATAAGCAGTACCAGCTAAGTAGCGTACCCTTTTGTTAAAACCTTCAATCTTTAAAAAATCTATTTACACGTGACCAACGCCAAGTTCGGTTATGGATATTGATTCGTGTGAAGCCGGCGTCCATGTAAGCACCGCTCCGCTCAACTACACGCATCAATTTAGTTTAATATTCCTAAGGGCTGAATAACTCAATGAGGATGAAACCATGCAAAACAAATCAGCGGTAAGAGCCACCTCACCACTCGGAGGGGCCAGAAGCAGACTTGGTTGGGGTAAGTGGGCCGCTCACATCCAGAGACTGGAGACAGACTTGGGAACAAACACGAGGGACACGTGGAGAGACACATCAACAGATGTAGGCAGACACTGACGTTTTGAAACAGAGAGAGGCAGACTCGTCGAGAAGGAGATGTTGAGAGAGGCATGGAGGCAGAAACAAAGTGAAACAGACAGAGAGAGACAGAGACACAAAGACAATGAGGGGTGGCAGAATTAAGGATAACACTGTGTAACAAATTGTTTTTTGTTCCTGGGTAGTAAGTGTTATTTTCCAATTGCCTATGCCTCAAAAGTATATAAAATGGCTATTAGTCCCCACAAACTTTGCTTTTGGGACCAGGACAGTGATATTTTGAAATGTACTTCTTTGCAATGAGAAAATGTGGTGTGCATTTGTATCATTCCTTCACGTAAAGCCCTGGTCACAAAAGCAAAGTTTGTGGGGAATAGCCATTTTCTGTACTTTTGAGGCATAAGCACTTGGAAAATAACACTACCCAGGGACAAAGATTGTGTTACATCGTGTTATGGGAGCCCTAAAGGAATGGGACACGCGTTGGGTGCACGAGCCTAGCAGAAATGGCACTGCGAGCAAGCCACGAAACGTCGTGTGCTCACCAACTAACACTGCTGCCGAGTGAGTATCAAAGTCTGCGTGAAATCAAGACACGGTACTCAACTGTAATTTCAGGTGACGGAAGCCAAAGTGTGCACTAGAGGGCAGCACTTCTTCACTGGAGAGCAAAGGTAGCGAAGGGGGCAAGCGAGACGGTGCAAAGGCGAAGAGCGGCAATGAATGACACCGAAGCAGTGGCACAAAGGACGGAGCAAATATCAACATTGCCACCCATGTGACGTTTTCATTTCAATGTCAAATAATTATTCATCGAATGCAGTGGCCACCCAGAGGCCAACCGCAACGGGCACATCCGAAAGCGACACGTTGAGACTGTTAGAGGAGATCCGTGAAGGCAGGGTATCCGCTCTACAGCTGCATTATCCGGCAGAAGCGAGGACAATATTTAGCGGCATGGCCATCGCCATTAAATACGTTGGTCGCCAACCTGAACACGCAAAGACCTGGGAGAATGTGAAAGGTCCCAATGCTCGCATGGCACTGGATTATCCGTGTGACGCAATGCGTCCAAAGAGCCGTCGTCACAATGGCGCTCTTTCTTGCTTGCAGACATCGCCACAAAGCCCCCTGGCACCGACGTGAAAACGAGGCCGTGAGCCAGCGGTGTCCCGTTGGCACAGGGCAGCCTCTTGGCCTCCGCGTGTCGTCAACTGTGGTGGCCTCCGCCGCCCTCCACGAGCGGACGGCCTCAGCCTGCAGAGAGACTCTCGGAGCGGGACAGCCCCCCCCCCCCCCCCCCCAGGGACAGCGTCCCCCCCAGGGAGAGCATTGGCAATGACGACCGAGTTATGGGTTAAATAGCGGGGCAGGTTGCACTCGTTAGCCCCGAAAGCGAGCGACTCCAATTGGGGCAGCCAGCCCCAAAACTAAACGTGACCGTTCCGGGGAGAGGAGGCGTACACGACCAAATTGCCCAGATTAACACCGAGACGGGGATATCGCAACCCAGAGCTGCCAACGTGATGCTCCACCAAGAGCCCACTCGTCTAGGCTGGTCGTGTATTTGTTCAAACCATGCTGCTTCATGTCTAGAAGACTGGCAGGCCAATCGGGCTCAACAAATGTCATGTGGAGATACAAAAAGGTTACGTTATCTATATTATAATTGTTGGATATAATGTAAACTTAAAACATGCGCTATCTCACTTAGAACACATTCACCTGCACTTCAAGTGACGTCCCAGGCGTCAGAAAAATCCCCAGCGGCGTCACCCAGCGGTAGGCCTCGGCAAGGTAAGGTCATTTACCCTTTTTACCGGGTAAAAGGGTAAAGGTGTCGACATGCCAAGGGGTAAGGTAAAGGGTAGGGTAAAGGTAGCGTGGAAGAATTACCCGGTAAATACTTTGTTTACCGCTCGCTAAAAGCTTCATGGCGCAGTCCGTGGCCTCCATTTTAAATTGGAATCATCGAGAGTATTCTATATGAATAAAGCGCTCGACCTAGCATTTACCTGTTACAAACCTTGTTCATGTGTAGTAGTACCCCAGTAATTACCCTGTAATCGGGTAATTTGTATGGGGTAGGGATAAAAGGTAGGGTAAAGGTAGGCTCGTTGTTTTTACCGTTTACCTTACCTTGCCGAGGCCTAGCCAGCGGGCGGCGAGCACCAAAACCCTTCGCCTACCCAGCCAGCTGACTTGGCGCGCTCACTCCGATGTCACGCTGATGCAAGCGCTCATACACCCCCAGTGGCCTTAACTGTCCGCGAGTTGGCGCGCAAGTTCAAACCACTCCAGACGGATTGACTCCACTGGCCAAAGTGGGTTCACCACACGCGATGCCCTCCCGGTAGATTTCACATCCAAATATCATCGCCTGTGGCACAGACCTTTTCAAAAAAGCACAACTAGGTTTTGCCATCTCCGGTGGCACTGGCAAATGAAACATCTGAAATGGGACTAATATGCAAAATATCAGCAAACTCAAAACGTTACACTATCAATGAATCGTACACACTGTATACTTCATGTAGAACCGCCGATGGCAATGAGTGCTTTTAATGTGGGTTAAGAGTCCATTGAGCGCGGTGCAAGTTGTGATAGGGGGGTGCTGGTAGATGTGGCTCCTTTTGTGTGCCACGGCCTCCTGGGTGGAGCTGCTTAGAGGCCTCCTCCGCTCCAGGTGCACAGAAGAACCTGCATCAGTCCGCACAGCCACAGCGCAGTCCAGACGGCGCGTCCATCGCTCGCCCCTCCCCCCATCCCACTCCCTGAAAAGGTAGAAGCATGCAATGGCACGAGCCAGGTCAGGCACATTTTCCACGACGGTAGTCACCGTTATGCATACGCCACATTCAACGCGGTCTCGCCCTTTACGATGAACGCTTTATCTATGCTCGCTATTCATATGTCCACATGCAGAGGCAAAAAAAGAACAGCTTACCTCTTTGCCTGACATTGGTTCCGATCAGCCAAGTCCCAAACATACGTCGGTGAAATTACTCCCACTCATGAATACCAATGTTGACATTGCTGGGTTGCGCAGAACTCAATGCTGAATTGGTGCCGCTGAGAATCCTGGGCTTGAATCCAGGCAACGGCCTGTGGTGGAACCGGGCGTCTGGTGTGGCGAGTGGACGGTCCCCAGACCAGTGACCGTCTCTCAAGAGTCGAGTGTGCGTGCAGTTGTGTCCCTGCTGCACCCCAGAACGACGTCTAACCATTTCCGTGGCCGTTTTGAAAAAAATTCAACCACCTCGTGGAGCACAAGGCCTAAAACGTTAAGCGGTCAGCAACAAAGAGCACTCTAAACAAGACACGTGTCTGTGTGTTGTGTGTTTGAAACTGAAGGGGGTGGCTCAGAACCAGTTCAGAGTTCACTGCTGTTAGCCGTGGCCAGGAGTTGAACTCGTGTCACTGTGTTCGTCACAGCGCATCGCATGCACCTCTGTGCACCACAGCTCCAGCCCAATTATAATAATAAGCCCAACTGATGCACCATTACTGCAGCGACGTCTATTAATCGTTCCCAACGTAATTGAGGTCAAAGATGAATAGACGTGGCCCATAGTTGAAGGAACAAAATCGATGTCAACAAGAAACCCACACGAGGGTTAGATCAGTTACCGCTCACAGCTGTAACTGTCTCCTCCTGGACTCTCCCAGAAGGGGACGGGGAGCCCCAGAGGCCCGGCTCTGACACTTCCCCCTCTTAGGGAGGAAAAACATTGCTTGGGCAGCCGGCAATTTTAAAGGAGCCCGCCCACCCGCCCGATCGATCGTAAAACAATGAGCTCAAACAATCCTTCGAGTAATTTTGGAGAATGTAAAATACTAGATAAGAAGACATTGTCTCCTTCATACCTCTGTCGGTTCACGCAAACATAAGAGTAGTTATTACACAAGCCATCAGCCACACGGTCTTGTGGGAGTGCACAATTTCATCAGCATTTATTCAATACAAGAAAACTCTGCACCCGTTTCGATCTACTATTTGTGTTACTATTTTTATGTTACCAGCTATATAGCTCTTTTTTTTAGAAGCGACCTGGCCACAAATGATAGATTAACGAAGTGGCTTATCGCGTGGAAATTTATAGCGGCCAAATACTCTAAACGCGTGGTGCTTAATGTGGAGGACCCAGAGAAAAACACACACGCCCACGGGGAGAGCATGCAAACTCCAAATATACAGATGTCAGGGTGAGCATCGAACCCACGACCTCCTGTATATCAGGCGAGGTAGTTAACATCTCGCCATCGTGGCATCCTATGCATACAATGGCTCATAAGCAAGGCCAGGCTTGCTTGAATCGATGCTGGTGAATACATCTTTTTTTCGTTAATGTCAATGTTTAGTCGATTAAATCTGGACAAATTCATAGACTGCCAAAGCGCGTCGCCATGGGGGATGGGTGGACCCGTGTTGTGTTCACCCGGGCGGTGAGAACACACCCAGGTGGTGTGAACACAACACCACCCGAGACCCCCCTAACCCCCTAACTAATAGTGGCGCCATCTTAGCTCTATAGGTATTGCAGTCACCGCGAACTGCTGTGCGCCACGTATCCGCAAGGACGAGACGTCGTCTCGACTTGCAAAACATCACGGCCAGGTTCCTGTTGCACTTTGCAGTTGAGGACAGCGTTTTGTGCACACATCCTCTATAACCATTTGGAATTGGCCTCGTGTATTTTTTCTAACTGTTGAATTGGCCCAAATATCCCCGTCGAAGTGTGCAAGGGGCCTTGCAAAGCAATGCCACAAACGTAATCAAGCGAGCACCTGGCTATGGCGTGCGTTCCAGACGCCACCACACATCTTACAAATGCTTCAAGCTACCGCTGCGTTTACAATGGGTTTGAATGCAGGTTGATTAAAAGGAGTTTAGACATTTAAATCGGACTCATGGGAGTCATTCCACAGAGGAACCTGACAGCAGCAGAATCACACTCCAGCCTGCGAGTATCGATCCGACGTTGTAGCAGAGAGCCCAGGGTATTTTGGCCATGGAAATCCACTGCCAATGAAGTTCATTTCAATTACATTTGCTGCATATCTGTGCAGCTGCACGACTTAAACACATTTACAACCAATCAATTCAAAGCACTTCATTTAACCGCGTGTGATCTCATGGTGATGCTCTTTTAGCCGAGTTAAACAGACCGTCGCTACTTTGTTAAAGCAGGCACTTTGTTCACGTGGACGCTGTCAATGCTGCAAATCCAACACCGGCGTCAGCGTGACCCTGGCAAGAGAGGCGATGCACCAACAATGTGGAATTCGGGGCTATTAATTCCAGCTGGAAAACCTAGCTTTGTTCATTGTTCTGTAGTTTGACTGGATGTTACTTACACCGTGAGTGACATTATTGGCTTTGATCGTAGTTTGTTCTCCATTTCATTTTTCGTGTGAGTGCTGCAGTCGTTTTCAACGTTGTGTGTTTTTTTACAGTCTAGATTTGATTTCGATTCGATACTGCTGAGTGTAGTTTTTTTTAATGTACAGTGGTTTCCTTTTCGCTTTATAAAATACTTATTTTGTGTCAATGGGCTGACGGGATTCCATCGCCTGTGTAAATGAAGGATGTAACATTTGCGATACTTTTAACTTTGTATGCCAAGTCATTAAGGGGAGCGCAAGATTCCATTGTGAGCTTCGAGTTATGACCAGTGGATTTTACAACGAAATAAAGTTCCTTCCCTACTTTGATTTGTTTTTTTGTTGTTGTTGCTATTAATGAGCTGGTCAGAGTACTCTCCTGGCCCAATGGAATGGGTGGACAGCAAAGTCTGCTCCACGAACAGCAGCCGCTCAGAGTTGACGGGTCGAGCGTGGGGATTCTGTCACAGCGTCCTGACAACGATGCAATCCCCACCCACAGAGCTATCTACACGTGCGTATGTATGCGAATGTGCAATTAGCGGGGACAGACACGCTATGGATGGAAGGGTCCCACAATCCTCACAACAATTCGTCTCAACTGATAAATCTGGCTGTTCTTCAACTCACTGGATGAGCTGAAACAAGAATAACCAGCGCGTCAAATACTTGAACACTGGACGACTCGTTTGGCCGTTGGATGGTGGTGATCTACAAATAATGTTGATCATTACAGGACGTGGCCTTACCCAAAAGCCCATTGTGAATTATTACATTGGCTGCAAAAATATCGACCAGTTTAGCCCATCATGCTCACTTTACTTCTGCAATTATGCCGCCACCAGCACAGATATAGGGACGGACATACGAGCGAATGTGGGGGGCTGTCGCCCGCCTCCCCGCTCCCTGTGAGCGGGCGGGGCGCGACGTCCACCCCCTCCACTCCTCCTCGTCGGCCGCCTCTCGCCGGGCCCCCACCGATCGGGTGATCGCCCCCCCCCCCCCACCGCGCCAGCGCCCTGAGGGACATCGCTACTCGGCTGGCTCACCACCGCCCGGGGTTATCCCCCACACGCCCACGTCCACCACCACCACGGAAAACGAACGCGGTGGCGTGCACGCAACCGCCCCTGCCGGCGCGTGCTTTACACAGAGGCCGGCGCTAATCAAAAGAGAATTTCTTTTTTTTCTCTGAACAAAAGTTTATTAATGGCGCAATTACACCCTACCCGGAGGAGGGATATTTCGCGAGAAGAGCCGAGCCGAACTCTATGAACCCAGTTACACAAACGTCCTACCACGTACCTCGACGCAGCGCTCGCTGGCATCACACGATTGCTGTGAGTGGCCTGAAGAGGCAGGACGGCTGGGGGTGGGTCTCGACGGCCCGGAGGTTGAAGGCAAGAGACCGGAAATCGTCCGGGGCCCCCATTTTTATTCTATAAACTTCAAAGGCCCAGGGTGACGTCATACTGCGCAGCCCATCGTGCGCTTACCTGCGCCCTCAAAGTGGAGTGCCACGGAGTGTGCTGCTGCTCCGCCCACCCATTGCTCTCCCGTGCTCATTCATTCTAACCTACTCATCTGCCCTTCTTGCCTAATATTCCACCCTCAGCCTCTCCCCCAATGTCGTGAATAACTCATCGCGGTTGGCCCAGTGAACTTTTTCCTTCTGCGCCCGTACAATTTTAAGCCAATTTAGTGTCACCGCAATGTCACCTGTCCAGTGGGGGTTGGCCAATCTCCTGGCACCGGGAAACCGCGGGACTCTCCCTCTAGGGGCCCTGCAGATTAAAACCCGATGTGCCAGGCAACCTCCCCCCCCCCCCCCTGCTAGGACACTACGTGGGTGCAGTGCTGCGCAAGTGCTCAGGGTGGAGGCCGGGAGGGAATCGCGGCGTTCGCGGAGTTGCTCCGTGGTCGCGGCACCACACGTACATTCTCCAAGACACACAATGCAAATTGTATTCAGTTTACGTGAACATTTGATTCAGGCGGGGGATCATCAATGGAACCTATTAAAGGCATGAAAATGCACGGAGCAAGCAGAATGGACGTATTTTGTGGCGTAGATAAAATGTTTAACAAGCCAGTGTGCAGTAATCGTAGGCCAGCATCTGGGATGTGTTTGTAAACCTGTGCTTACATTCATTGCCAATAAGTGGAGGCGGAGATTGCTTTTTGGAGTTGCCCATCGGGCTCAACAGAATAACAACAGCGACTGCTGCTGCTGTCACACATTGTCTAAACCAATCAGACACAAGGCCCATGTTGCTGAGATTTCGTCTATGGAAGCAAGAGAGAGTGGTGAGCAGCCAATCCATTGCAATTATTCTTTGAACATGCACAGTGCTGTCAACCTACTGCTGGATAAGGGCTTCCTCACGGTGTGTGGACAAATGGGTCTTATTTGACCATACTTCGCCACGCTGGTCAGAGCGGGACAGCGATAGCAAGGGGACATAGGCGTGGCAGCACAAAAGCTCCAGTACAATTGATACTGCTGCTGTACTGCTCTCTGCCGCCCTTCACGAGCGAGGCGGTCACCCATCCAAACAAGATCCAGCTTGTACCCCGCTTAGCTTCTGATGTCTGACGAGAATTGGGCACGGTCATAGTGATTCAGTAATAACTGAATATTGTTTATCGAGTGTTAAATGAACCACGCAACGTATTGCACATGGAGAAAACATATTAATGAGAGGCAGAATATTGTGCAATCATCTCTGTTGTAGCGTGAAAGAGCGAGCGAGCGCCCGGGGTAGGCAACATGCAGGGGCAGCGGTGACGGGCGATGGATACGCGCTCAGAGAGCAGGGAGGGTGAACGCGCCATGCATTGCACCAAAGCTCCACACTTTGAGCCCTCGGCGGCTGGGAGATGCGTTACGCGGTGAGGAGACGGATGCAGATGGTGCCAACAGCGGTGTCGAGTTGTCGACTAGTTCTGGGGTTGTTCTCTAGGCGTGCAACGACGCTTTACTGACAACAAATTCCATGAATCGTCACCATCCACGGTCGAGGTTTGATTTAAGAAAAGAAAAAAATCCGCGGTGAATAATTAATTCTAGGCGGCCTCAACGTGTACGAATCAACCACGTTCGTTTCTAAGGCACAACGGTTTGGAGACTCAAGATTGAGCGGTGAATCGACGCATCGTCACAGCCGTGCTGCCCTGCTGCGTCGAGGGTGGGCGAGGCAACGCCGGGCAGTGAGCAGTCGCTGAAGAGGAGCACGCGGGAGCGCCACCGGTCCCCAGCACGGGGCTAGGGGCTCTGCCGAGGTGATGGGCTCATTGGGCCAGGCACAGCAGGACAGGTTTTGTAATTTAGATTTTGTAATTTTGGTGAGAGTAAATTTTTTTTTTTTCAATCTGCAAAGAAGACGGAACAAGAGTGGCCTGCTCTTGAAAATTGCGTCACGGGCTCTTAAATGTCCACGCTCTGGCAATGTCCCCCACAGAGGTCACTGCGGGAATCGAAACGATGTCGTCGTCGTTCGGGACGTTGACTTCAAGGCTATCTCGACACCAGCTGCGTGGAATGTTAGTCGTCATTCAACTGGGAGGTGAGTTAATTGTGGAGATGGATGGTCTATGAGGCAAGCCATTAACATCCCAGGTTGCAAATGTTAGTGAATGGATTTACCCAAGGTATGTTAGTTTCAAAATATGATAAGTGGTATTTCTTTTGAGAGGGCTCTGTATACCTGTTGTAAAAAGTATGGCCTATTAATAAGGCATGAGTGTTTTAGATAGAATCTCAGATTTCACGATTATTTCCATTGTTCACATTTCAAGGCGTGATTTCTAAATGTAACACTATGAGGTTTTGTATTTTCAGGTCTGGCGATGTTAACAGAATTTACGTGAATGTGAAATGTACATTTGAGATGTTTACCATTTGCTATTATCATCTGTGCTCGACATTTTAATATAAAATTAGATTTCAGAAAATAGGATACCATTTGTAGGCACCATACGTCGCTAACCGTGTTAATCTGGGGTGTGGATTTAATTTCTCCAACTTGACCGAGACCCAATTAAGTCGAGACACTGAGAGATCTGTGGCATGAATAACATAAGCTCTATATAAATGAAAAACACAAAATAAAGAAGGTGTTTTCACATTTATAAATAAATAATAACAGTGCAATTGCAAAAATATCGTAGATTTTTTTTGTTTCATTATCACCATCACCCATGATCAGTCCCCTGCT
Organism: Lethenteron reissneri; assembly: GCF_015708825.2. Lineage (NCBI taxonomy): Eukaryota > Metazoa > Chordata > Hyperoartia > Petromyzontiformes > Petromyzontidae > Lethenteron > Lethenteron reissneri. Next base: position 10,495,286 of record NC_083833.1, read on the forward strand.
GGAAATTGTCCTCCCTAAGCCATTGCCATCATGTCACGATCCTCTGATGCAACTTTACGGGGGCATAGAGCCAACCTTCCTGGAGGTACCACTCCTGCCCCATTAGGAGTACCTACAAGGCAGATCAATCGACCCCATTAGCGTTCAAATTTCTCCCATATTGCCCTAGCATGACCCAATCGATGGCGCATCAGTGGCTCAACTACCGATTGTCTCCAAGCTACTGCGGGGGCCGTGATGCTGGAGAGGCCGCCGCTGAAGCGATCGCTATGGGAGCTGCGGCTGAGGTTCCTGCAGAGTTTACAAGACGTCGGGTGGTCCCTACAGCTGTGATCTTACTGTGCAACTCTCACGCTGAAATGCTGCCCTGGATTAAACTAAGCAATTATTTGTTATGCAATGCAACTCATAGCTCGTATTGTTCCTATTGTGGATGGCATCGTTGTAGGTTATTAAAAACGCGACTGTAAATAAAAACAACTTAAAATTAACGTCAATGAGAGAATAGGTTTTCCCCTTTTTTTCTGGCAACAAACAGGTGTTAAGATGTTAAAACACCAAACTGAAACCTTTTACAAGGAATTATGCCTGCAAACAAAAAAATCATACTCTGATAATATATGCATTGTCTTTGAAACTGATTGGTCCACACTAGAGTCAGCTTTCTTTTGAGCCGAGTCTCAAAACGGTGCTTGACCAGAGTACTGGCAAAGGAGGTCCCCTGATAATGTCAATAAACAACTAAAAAGATCACAAGTTGTTTGTTGTGATTAGACCTAATTGAAGGTGTATGTTGGTCCAGAGGTAGAGAGACATTAGAATGGGAAATAACAAAGTATACAGAGCTCCTCTCAAAGTGTCGGCCCACTAGACTTGGACTGACCTTCCATCTGACCCGTCGCCACTGCCTCCTCGTCCGCAAGGTTGTTGTCTGGTTCTGAGAGTACGGCACATCACAGCCACAGGACACAGTAGCGGAGGTACAACAGCTGCAGCGCCAAAGCAACCGGAGCACAACGGAAGGAGACTCACAAAAGCACGGAACGCCGCATGCGAGTCGCAGAGCAGACGAGACGAGCCTCGGAGCTGGTCTGGCCCAGGCCAGAAAGGCAGCTGGCCTCTCTCCCCACACAAATCGTTCAGGGTACATTGACCGGCGGCGTAATTGAATTGTGCAGTTTATGTTTCATGTTGCGCAAACAAGACCCATTATTTAACGTTAAAGCTTTGCGCGTGTATTGTACGTGCCATGGGTGGCCATCTCAGAGTTTACGGCTCGACGCAGTAGACAATGGCTGACCTTTCTTCAAGGCGACACTTTGCTGGCAGTGGTCGCGTGTAGTGGTTAACGCACCGAGCCACAAACCCGGCGTCCCCGAGTTCGATTCCCGCTCACGGCCACCGTGACAATTATCTTGAACGAGTCCTGGGAGGCAGAGGCGGCCCGGCGCGGCACTCGCCACGCATCTCCCGCGTGCCGTACCGGCCTTCACAGGTGCCTGCTAGCGGCACTTGCGCCGGCGATCTATCGGGGGGCTGCACAGGGGACCTTCGTCTTCGTCAAGCAGTACGGGCGCCGCGTGCGAACGAGCGAGCAAGCCGGGCGGAGGGGGCGGCGCGTGCGGAGCCTCTTACGGTGGATGTAAAGCTCGGTGCAGGGTCCCTCCCCGGAGGCGCTGAGAGCCTGCACGGACACCAGGTAGTCGTCCTTCGCGAACAGCCGCACCTTCAGCATCGTCTCGGTGGTGTTCACCTTGTACACCTTGCCCTTGGGGCGGTCCTTCAGGTGGTAGCGCACCTGCGGCCCGCGGGGAGACACGCACGGTGAGACACCTTGGCACGCCGATCGGTGGCGTGGAGATGGTTTGGGTGGCGATGCATGGTAACGCTGGCAGACTCGTTCATAATGATTTTGATGATGATGTTGATGTCATTGATTATGTTGATGATGTTGATGATGTTAATGATGTTGATGATGTTGATCATGGGATGATGATGTTGAGGATGTTGATGTTATTGATTATGTTGATTATGTTGATGATGTTAATGATGATGTTGATGATGTTGATCATGGGATGATGATGTTAATGATGTTGATCATGGGATGATGATGTTGATGATGTTGATGATGTTAATGATGATGTTAATTATGATGTTAATGATGTTGATGATGTTGATCATGGGATGGGCTCCAGCAAAACATGTCTCCCGCGAAGTTGCGTTGTGCCCGTATGGTGGAGCAAGCGCTGATGATAGTAAAGTCTATGGGCCTACCTGTAAGTAAGTCTATGGCCATGTGAGTCTATGGGTATCTGTGTCAGTCTACGGGCCTGTCTATGAGTCTCTGTGCGAGCATGAATGTGCCAATGATGCTGAAGCAACGTTTTGCTGTTTCTAATATGAATCCAGTCCCATGCATTACCACTACGGACTGGAAACACCCGACATGGATTTTGGTGCCGCAAAAAAGTGGAGCCAGAGGAGACTCGTGTTGTCTCAGAGACTCGTGTTGTCCCAGAGACTCGTGTTAAGTCATTGTTATTTCGGTCAAAAGCTCCCTGGATGGCCTTCATCAATGCATGGACAACAGAATTTCTAATATAAACTGATGTCCGCTCCATGACCCCACTGTGAATACTCTCAAGGTGTTCTGTGTGTGTGCGCACGCGTGGGACCTGCCTGGTATTTGATGACCGCTGACTCGTCCAGAGGGTGGATCGGGTTCCAGGCAATGGTCACGATGTCGTCCTTCAACGTGTATCTGACCTCAGGGATCTGGCTTGAAGCTGCGGACAACAATCCAACGAGACGTGAACGGTCCCCACTCTCGATTTAAAGCTTTCGTGACTGCAGGGATTCATCTTCCTGGTTCTTTCGGTAAAGTCAGGTAGAATGGAAATAATAAAATACTAATAAAAAATAAGAAATAAGAAAATTATTTTATTATTATTTTACTTTATTATGTTTTATTATTTTATTATTTCCATTCTACGTGACTTTACCGAAAGAACCAAGAAGATGGTCCCCACTCTGTCTCGCTGCGGTGAAAGCCGCCTTCACGCCTCAACATGCGGAGGACCTTATGCAGTGGTGGCACTGGCATATTCCTGTGGGGGGGACTCAATTCTGGAGAGGAAATGGACTTAGTGTTTCTCACAAAACAGTACTGATTTTATACACCCAGGAGGGATGATCATGGCGGGGCTTACGTGACACCCAACCGGGATTTCATTTCAATTCTATATTTCCAAACTGGAGCAGAGCATTATAACTACAGTCATTAGTGGTCGCACACCACATCTATTGTATGCCAATACACTCGGCAGTTTCCACCAAGCAACACTCAAGAACACCAAGCCTAGAATTGGGCTTGGCCTACTGCCTCAGTGGGAGGAGAGACGTTGTCATGGACAAGCGGAGAGATTTCCCACAGCCAGGTTTGTGCCAGGAGCTCCATCCCAAATGTAATCCCAAATGTGATCCCAAATGTGATCCCAGTGTTCCTATCTGAGGGGAGTGGTGATGCCGTGGTTCACGCACTGCGCTATGAACACCGTGAGCTGCGCTCAATACCCGGTTACGGCTAAGATTAGCGGTGAGCGATCATCTGAACTAGTTCCGGGCATTCCAGCCTGGTGAAGTATGGTCCAGGTGATGCCTTCATCTAGCAGTTGATTGCTAAAGGGCTTACTTTTATTCCAATATTGACCTAATGAAGGCCACATCGTGGCTTAGTAAATGTAACTTTGGTGTGACCTTTGGCAAGGTGAAGAGTTTTGACGATTTGTCAAAGATGTGAATTCAGCCCTTATTTCATTACTAGTAGTACAATGCCCGTGCACTCAGGAAAGCCTGATCGAGTCTCAAGGCTCTTCGCTCAGGAGGGTCCTGCCAAGTTTTTTTCACAATTGAGAGCGATGTTCCTGCTGTGCCTATTCGTGATCCCAATGGTGTCGTTTGCAGGCAATTTTTCAGCACTCCGATGTTTGTTCCAAACTGGCGGTTACACCGCTGTGTGCGCGAGTGCTAAGCACCACGTCGCGGGGCGAGTAACGCTGGGCCCGGAGTGTTCACGTGGTGGCTGGGGCTCTTTACCGTTCTTATTCGTGTGGACGCTGGCGACGGGGCTCGGGGGCCCCACGCCGCCCGTGTTGTAGCCGCGCACATCCACGTGGTACAGCGTCTTCTGCACGAGGCCTGCGACACACGGAGCCACGCGCCTCGAGTCCCACGCATTCGGTTGTCGCGCTCTTTCATCGCCCCCCCCCCCCCACCGCCCCCACCGCACGTCTCAAGTTGGAGGAGGGGCCACAGCGAGCGTCGGGTCGGCGGGTCGGATTGCCTGGCGCTGGAGCGGGAGTGGAGAGGGGGAGGAGGCGGGGGGACCGGCTCCGTCGCGTGGAACGCTCGAGGGCCGGTGGCGTCGCCGGGTCATAGCGACTCTCGGAGCGGGGAGCGTGGGGGGACAGAGGCCTCGGGTTGGATCGAGCCAAAGCTGCTGCCACACAACAGCAGCAGCAGCAGCAGCGGAGATTTCTTCTGAAGTGGCCGTGAACCCACAGAGCTAAATTAATGGCGAGAATCCGGCTACAAATGAGAAGTGGTTTAATGGGACCGCGAAACCGATCGGAATGCACCCCAGCCCATCAGACCTGGGAATCTCAGCAGGTGTAAGCAGCAGAGTATCTGGTGGGTACAGTGTGTGTTGGCGATGAGCCGGAATCGCCCCGCTCACCTCTGATGATGACGCTGTTGGTGACCTCGGTCTGAACTCTCTCTGCTGCCGCTTGGTTGTCCGTGGATTTCCAGTAGCGTATCTGGCCACCAGAGAGCGTCGCACACAGCCACAGGGGTAGAAACCAGACTCGCGGAGCTCACAGAGCCTCGGTGGGTCGCGGGGGGCAATGAGCCGGACATGGCGCGGGACAAACGAGGACACCGCTGTGCACACGCTCCGAGCGGACCTCATTGGAGAGTTTTTACCAAGAGAATATAAACAGTTTTAAATAAACCGTAGTAGTCACCTCCATAGCCACCCCACTAGAGTCAATACGAAGTGTCTGGCCTGTCTCTCAGTGTAATTCCCAGCATGCACCGCTTCCTGCTTCTCTGTCATTGTCCACGTGTCGGATCTGCGTAGCGTGACCGTGAACGTGCCCTTCAGGCACACGGCCTACGTGACGCGGGAGAGGATGCGTTGAAGAGGTTTTTTTTTTATTTTATTGAGCCAGCATCCGTCCAAACTTAAATGCGAAATCTGAAATCCGGTGAGCCGAGCGTTTACCTTACCTCGTATCCCACGATTCGCCGGCTGGTGGCGTTGGGCAGAATGGGCTCCCAGGTGACTTTGAATTCCGTGTAATTGACGGCGCAGGCCGTGCGAGCGATGGGGAACGCCCTTGCCCTGCGCGGAGCCACGTCCGGCTCTGTGAACAGCGGCGTCCTCATTAACTTGGGGACGCCTCCGCCCGCGCCAAAGGTGCAGCCGTGCAAGTGCCTGCTCACACCACCGCTGGAGGAAGGGCCTCCACTAAAGTGAGATCCCTTGGGTGTTTGGCTTTCTCTTCCTCAATGACCAGACGTCTTGTAAGTGAGCGTGCCCACATTGTATCCCACCAAATGCAACCTGCCATCGTAGACTGGTGGACCCACCATCTACACCGCTGGACTGCTCGCTGGGTAGAGGCTGGGAGAGGTTTAAGAAACTCGCCCCCCATTGCTTGCACTTCTGCGCCGGGAGATGGAGTTGAGCGGTGCTGCAGATGGCCATGCCACCGTGGCAGATCCTTTTGTTGCTCAGTTAAAAGCATAACATGTTTATTGCTGTTCACATCTATAATAGTATTCTTGGTTCTTTCGGTAAAGTCACGTAGAAGGGGAATAATAAAAAAAAATGAAAATATAACACAATAAAATTATCACGACGTTTCGACTGCAACACAAGCAATCATCATCAGGTGTAAAATCCACAGCAAGAAATTTTTCTGAACATAGATGGACTCGTCCATCTGACCAACTGCCAAATCGCTGTCTGTGGTGCTGACGTTAAGAGGAAAAAAACGCCACTTTTTTCAAATTTTCTTGCTGTGGATTTCACACCTGATGATGATTGCTTGTGTTGCAGTCGAAACGTTGTGAGAATTGTATTGTTTTATATATTTTTTACTTTATTATTTCCCTTCTACGTGAATTTACCGAAAGAACCAAGAATATGAATCCCTGCAGTCACGAAAGCTTTAAACAAAATCTATAAGAATATTTATTGCTGTTCACATCTATGAATGCGCTCCAAACCAGGAACAGATTCGACCAGTTTTATTTGTCCATGCGGTTACCGGGAATGCAAAACGAGCCTGGGGTTTCAAGGCCCCACTCACAGAATCCCATCGGCGTCTCCCGCCGGGGCTCTCCGTGCGGGGGCTGGGCAGCTGGGGCCACCAGACCAAGATGCCGGCACGCGACGGGCGACTCGTTTCAGCCGACACCGCGGGATCTTTAACGTCCACCGTCAACCGGACGGCTCCGGGTATTTCAAGGCTAATGCAACCGGCGGCAGTATTAACCAGTGCGGCCTGTCGGGCACGGACCGCGAATCCCTCTCGACAAGTGTCGCTGTGACTTTCTGGCCCGCCCCTACTGGACACCTGCGAACAAGAGGCTTCGCAAGCCCACCAGATTCCTCCTGCGGTCTGCGTAACGTTTCTGAACGCGAAGCGGCGAGCCGCGCGGGGCACCGTGCCGGCTCACCGTCCTCGGCGGAGTGCACCACGACCACCTGGCTGTAGGGGCCCCCGCCGTGGACGTTGCTCGCCTGCATCTGGATCTCGAAGGGCACGTACGGCTCCAGGCTCGCGTTCTTGTAGACGAAGCGCGACGCGTCGGCGTCGCCGATCACCACCGTGGTCCACACCTTGTCCGCGCTGTCGAGCGGCCGGAACCTGATGTTGTAGGTGAACCTATCGCCAAAGCGGTACTCCTGCTCCACCGACTGTGGGAGCATGGCGGGGGGGCGGGGGGGGGGGGGGCGCATGGTCAACGGGAGGGCGGCCCACGCACGGCGGCGCCGGTACTACACAGCGCTACCGACTCGTGCGAGTCTCCGGCGATCACGTTGGGAAGTCCGCCAGCATTGGTTCAAGCTTGACTCTGCCGATGAGACACTGCATGTCAAAACCGGTCCAGAGATCAGCTTGTTTTGAACCAAAGCTGCTGAAATGATGCGCTCCGCAGAAGGCACTGTGGGTGATGGAATGTGTAAATAAAATATGAAATCCTACAAAATCATCGCTGCACGTTTTGTATTTTCCTTCCACATTTCCCCTTGCAAGAGAGATTCGTGCTGCAGCGGGGTTTCGCTCGGTTGGACCGAGGTAACCACCAAGAGAGCAGCCTCCGGTTTTCCAGCTCGTAACACGGCAACGAGATGGTGTCACCGGTTTACGGGGAAATTGATGGCATCGTTCCCGCACGCAAAACGCGCCTGAGCCACGTCACAGGCCGGTACGCACGATCACTCACGCGCTGTCCCTGGCACACGCACCGCTTCACCACACCGCAAATCGATGATTGTGCCTTATCATGTTCATGCTTGGCTATGGGGGCGTTAAGAAGGGGCGTTCGAGTCGAGGCCAGGTGGTAACTCGAGAGACCAAGGAGAGCGTTGTTTTCTAGAGTGACATGGGTCACCAACGTGACAACAGCAAAACAAATACTATAAAGCATAGCAATAGAGCGAATAGAAATCAGGGCAAAAGCAACCGTGTCGCATGGGAAACCTAAAATACTGCACAAACATAATCAATGTTAAATCATTAATTCCATGGGATGTAAGCTGGCTCGGGCAGATTGTTTTTAGACTCATCGTTGTACAGTACTTGAGGTACGTAAACATTCAACAGATGTGCGTGAGTCGATGCGTCAATCAAGTATTGGGCAGTGTTCATCTCAAGTCTTGGCCATGAGCTTGTTGTGATGGAAATTCTACATTCCTATGACAGGGGCCAGAATATCTTTGTAAACTACATTTTAAATAGATAAAAATACGCATCGCCCTCGACAGCCAGGAGGGAGGGTCGATTATAAGCAACGAAGCATGCTCACGAAGGACCCATAGGACCGGAGTCTCATTCCGACGATGTTTGCCGCCAGGATTAATCTCTTTTGCGGTGGGGTAACGGGGCAGAGCTCAACTCTGTATCGGCCGTTGGCTGTGAAGCGAAGTTGGGAATGTAGAAGGCCCTTCACAGCTCCGCCACCAGGATTTCCAATTTACAGAACTGGGGAAGTCTGATTTGGAGATAGCAGAAGTGCGCCCATTCCGTGCTCACCCCCCATCTAGGAGAATGCAGCAGCGGAGATTCTATTGGGAGGACCGGGGCTCGGTGAGTTGTTTTGAGAGCAAGCGGCAGTAATCACGGACTCATCCCCAAATGCAAACAGAAATGTCCCGCTTGCAGCGGAGACAGTTGTGTGTCATCATCGCCCGAGCGAGGAAGCCGACCAGGCTGCCCCTGCATTTACAACTGGACCTTGCTGTCCAGCCAAATACCCATCACAATGTTCTTAATTCTAAGAGGCATAGATGTAACGAGGATGAATATTTTTTTCGGAGCAAGTAACCACTGAAATAACTCCTGAAAGCAGTGGCGACGTGGTAGTGGTGGCGCAGTGGTGGTGGTGTAGTGGTGGTGGTGTAGTGGTGATGGTGTAGTGGTGGTGGTGGTGCAGTGGTGGTAATGGTGCAGTGGTGGTGGCATAGTGGTGGTGCAGTGGTGGTGGTGGTGGTGTGCACAGCTTTCTAAACAGGAGACTGCTACAGTAAAAATACTGGCCAGGGGTTGATCCAGACGTAAAATTCCTCTCGGAAATGTTTTTTGCAATCAGTGGTCATCCTAGAGATAGACCCTGCCATAGGAATGTCGAATTTGCACTCCTGGCTCATGGCGAGTTTGTCAAGGAGTTGTGCCCTGATAGCAAGTTCAGCGTTGCTTGCAGGCACGTGGGAGTAAAGATGAAGTCGACATTCTTCAGGAATACACAGGAATGAAAATGCAGGTATTACTACAGGACCCAACACCCCGCTAGATGCCTTCAGGATTAAGATGAATCGAACGTTGCACGTGAAAGTTCACACGAGTGTTCTAGCCACTACTGCCTGATTTCTAGCCACTACTGCCTGATTTCTAGCCACTACTGCCTTATTTCTAGCCACTACTGCATGATTTCTAGCCACTACTGCGTCGTGGTGCTCCAACAAGAAGCATGCCGAACACACCCACGGCACGGAGAACAGAGAACGCCTCGTCACACCGCAGCGGTCGACAGCTGCACATTGGTCGCAGGAAAACGGATGAAGGTAGCAGGAGGCCAAATCGGTGATATGCAACGCGCCGGCCGCTTGACGCGTTGACACGATGACAGCAGCGGGGCGGCCGGGTGGCCCAGAGGTCAGAGCGTTGAGCCGGCACCGATGAGATGCTGGGCTCCCATCGAGGCAGCCGCCCGCGACTCAAACCGCCGGGTGAAGCGACTTGATGGCTTCAGCCTCGTCACGAGAAAACCATCGCTTTGAATAAGCCGTTGCTCGCAATTAAGCTGAATTGCAGCTCTGTCGTGCAATTAACATGACTGTGATATAGAGAGCAGGTGGGCAAGCGCTGTTCTCCACGGTGTGGAGAAGAGGATCACCGGGAGGGCTCTCAGAGGTAGCTCTGCTATATCCACTTATGTTGGCTGTTGTCGAGCGAGAAGGGTTTCCTCTGCTCTGTGTCGTCTCGCGGGCGCAGCGACAACGACGACAGCGCTGGAGGAATGCGGCACACAAACTTCGAGCGGCACAAGCAGAGGGGAGACCCGGGGGGCAGCCGGGCTCGGGCGAGGGGGGAGGGCGAGGGGGGAGGGTGGGGCCGCACGAGCCGCGCACCTTCCACGTGATGGTGAGCTCCCGATGGACGCCCCCGCCTCCGCCGATCTTCGACGGCACAATTGTGGGAACTGCGTCGCCACATCGACCCACGCAAGGATTAATCACCCACACGCAGCGTGGAGGGACGCACGCGGGGATAGGGTTAAGCAACTTGGAGTTTCACAGTTATATATTTTTTTTTCAAGAAGGCAATCAGGAAAAGCATTGTGATGGCTGTTGACATATTTGCAGGATGGAGGGCAGGTCAATGAAACGGGGGATGTGGCTGAGTGAGGGGGTGTGGCTGGGTGAGGGGTGTGGCTGGGGTGAGGGGTGTGGCTGGGTGAGGGGTGTGGCTGGGTGAGGGGTGTGGCTGGATGAGGGTGTGGCTGGTGAGGGGTGAGTGAGGGGTGTGGCTGGGTGAGGGGTGTGGCTGGGTGAGGGTGAGTGAGGGGTGTGCTGAGTGAGGGGGTGTGGCATGAGTGAGGGGTGTGGCTGGGGTGAGGGGTGTGGCTGAGTGAGGGGTGTGGCCTGGTGAGGGGTGAGGAGGGGTGTGGCTGAGTGAGGGGTGTGGCTGGGTGAGTGAGGGGTGTGGCTGAGTGAGGGTGTGGCTGTGTGAGTGAGGGGTGTGGCTGAGTGAGGGGTGTGGCTGAATGAGGGGTGTGGCTGGGTGAGGGGTGTGGCTGGGTGCGGGGTTGGCTGAGTGAGGGGTGTGGCTGAGTGAGGGGTGTGGCTGAGTGAGGGGTGCGGCTGGGTGAGGGGTGAGTGAGGGGTGTGGCTGGGTGAGGGGTGTGGCTGGGTGAGGGGTGTGGCTGGGTGAGGGGTGTGGCTGGGTGATGGGTGAGTGAGGGGTGTGCTGGGTGAGGGGTGTGGGTGGGTGAGGGGTGTGGCTGGGTGAGGGGTGTGGCTGGGTGAGGGGTGTGGCATGAGTGAGGGGTGTGGCTGGGTGAGGGGTGAGTGAGGGGTGTGGCTGGGTGAGGGGTGTGGCTGAGTGAGAGGTGTGGCTGGATGAGGGGTGTGGCTGGGTGAGGGGTGTGGCTGGGTGAGGGGTGTGGCTGGGTGAGGGGTGAGTGAGGGGTGTGGCTGGGTGAGGGGTGTGGCTGGGTGCGGGTGTGGCTGAGTGAGGGGTGTGGCTGGGTGAGGGGTGTTGGCTGGGTGAGGGTGTGGCTGGGTGAGGGGTGGCTGGGTGAGGGGTGAGTGAGGGGTGTGGCTGAGTGAGGGGTGTGGCTGGTGAGGGGTGAGTGAGGGGTGTGGCTGGGGTGAGTGGTGTGGCTGGGTGAGGGGTGAGTGAGGGGTGTGGCTGAGTGAGGGTGTGGCTGAATGAGGGGTGTGGCTGGGTGAGGGGTGTGGTCTGAGTGAGGGGTGTGGCTGGGTGAGGGGTGAGTGAGGGGTGTGGCTGAGTGAGGGGTGTGGCTGGGTGAGTGAGGGGTGTGGCTGAGTGAGGGGTGTGGCTGGGTGAGGGGGTGTGGCTGGGTGAGGGGTGTGGCTGAGTGAGGGGTGTGGCTGGGTGCGGGGTGTGGCTGGGTGCGGGGTGTGGCTGAGTGAGGGGTGTGGCTGAGTGAGGGGTGTGGCTGGGTGAGGGTGAGCGAGGGGTGGTGCTGGGTGAGGGGTTGTGGCTGGGTGAGGGGTGTGGCCGGGTGAGGGGTGTGGCTGGGTGATGGGTTAGTGAGGGGTGTGGCTGGGTGAGGGGTGTGGCTGGGTGAGGGGTGTGGCTGGGTGAGGGGTGTGGCTGAGTGAGGGGTGTGGCTGGGTGAGGGGTGTGGCTGGGTGAGGGGTGAGTGAGGGGTGTGGCTGGGTGAGGGGTGTGGCTGGGTGAAGGGTGTGGCTGAGTGAGGGGTGTGGCTGGTTGAGGGGTGTGGCTGGGTGAGGGGTGAGTGAGGGGGTGGCTGGGTGAGGGGTGTGGCTGGGTGAGGGGTGTGCTGAGTGAGGGGTGTGGCTGGGTGAGGGTGTGGCCGTAGTGAGGGGGTGTGGCTGGGTGAGGGGTGTGGCTGGGTGAGGGGTGAGTGAGGGGTGTGGCTGGGTGAGGGGTGTGGCTGGGTGAGGGGTGTGGCTGGATGAGGGTGTGGCTGGGTGAGGGGTGAGTGAGGGGTTGTGGCTGGGTGAGGGGTGTGGCTGGGTGAGGGGTGTGGCTGGGTGAGGGGTGAGTGAGGGGTGTGGCTGGGTGAGGGGTGTGGCTGGGTGAAGGGTGTGCTGAGAGAGGGTGTGGCTGGTTGAGGGGTGTGGCTGGGTGAGGGGTGTGGCTGAGTGAGGTGTGGCAGGGTGAGGGGTGTGGCAGAGTGAGGGGTGCGGCTGGGTGAGGGGTGGGCTGGGGTGGGGGACGTGAGGGGTGTGGCTGGGTGAGGGGTTGGGCTGAGTGAGGGGTGTGGCTGGGTGAGGGGTTGTGCTTTGGTGAGGGGTGTGGCTGGGTGAGGGGTGCTGCTGGGTGAGGGGTGAGTGAGGGTGTGGCTGGGGTGAGGGGTGTGGCTGGGTGCAGGGTGTGGCTGAGTGAGGGGTGTGGCTGGGTGAGGGGTGTGGCTGGGTGAAGGGTGGGCTGGGTGAGGGGATGTGGCTGGGTGAGGGGTGATTGAGGGGTGTGGCTGGGGTGAGGGGTGTGGCTGAGTGCGGGTGTGGCTGAGTGAGGGGTGTGGCTGGGTGAGGGGTGTGGCTGGGTGAGGGGTGGAGTGAGGGGTGTGGCTGAGTGAGGGGTGGTGGCTGAGTGAGGGGGTGGGCTGGGTGAGGGGTGTGGCTGGTGAGGTGGTTGGTGGCTGGGTGAGGGGGTGAGTGAGGGGTGTGGCTGGGTGAGGGGTGTGGCTGGGTGCGGGTGTGGCGGGTGAGGGGTGTGGCTGGGTGAGGGGTGTGGCTGAGTGAGGGGTGTGGCTGGGTGAGGGGTGAGTGAGGGGTGTGGCTGGGTGAGGGGTGTGACTGGGTGAGGGGTGTGGCTGAGTGAGGGGTGTGGCTGGGTGAGGGGAGTGGCTGGGTGAGGGGAGTGGCTGGGTGAGGGGTGTGGCTGGTTGAGGGGGTGTGCTGGTTGAGGGGGTGGCTGGTTGAGGGGTGTGGCTGGGTGAGGGGAGTGGCTGGGTGAGGGGTGTGGCTGAGTGAGGGGTGTGGCTGGGGTGAGGGGTGTGGCTGGGTGAGGGGTGTGGCTGGGTGAGGGGTGTGGCTGAGTGAGGGGGTGTCGCTGAGAGAGGGGTGTGGCTGAGTGAGGGGTGTGGCTGGGTGAGGGGTGAGTGAGGGTGTGGCTGGGTGAGGGGGTGTGGCTGAGTGAGGGTTGAGTGAGGGGTGTGGCTGGTGAGGGTGTGGCTGAGTGAGGGTGTGGCCGGGTGAGGGTGTGGCTGGTTTGAGGGGTGCTGGGTGAGGGGTGTGGCTGGGTGAGGGGTGTGGCTGAGTGAGGGGTGGCTGGGTGAGGGGTGTGGCTGGGTGAGGGGTTGTCCGGGGAGGGTGAGTGAGGGGTGTGGCTGGGGAGGGTGTGGCTGGTGAGGGGTGTGGCTGGGTGAGGGGTGAGTGAGGGGTGTGGCTGAGTGAGGGGTGTGGCTGAATGAGGGTGTGGCTGGGTGAGGGGTGTGGCTGAGTAAGGGGTGGCTGGGTGAGGGGTGAGTGAGGGGTGTGGCTGAGTGAGGGGTGTGGCTGGGTGAGTGAGGGGTGTGGCTGAGTGAGGGGTGTGGCTGGGTGAGTGAGGGGTGTGGCTGAGTGAGGGGTGTGGCTGAGTGAGGTTGTGGCTGAATGAGGGGTGTGGCTGGGTGAGGGGTGTGGCTGGGTGCGGGGTGTGGCTGAGTGAGGGGTGTGGCTGAGTGAGGGGTGTGGCTGAGTGAGGGGTGTGGCTGGGTGAGGGGTGAGTGAGGGGGTGGCTGGGTGAGGGTGTGGCTGGGTGAGGGGTGTGGCTGGGTGAGGGGTGTGGCTGGGTGATGGGTGAGTGAGGGGTGTGGCTGGGTGAGGGGTGTGGCTGCGTGAGGGGTGCTGGGTGAGGGGTGTGGCTGGGTGAGGGTGTGGCTGAGTGAGGGGTGTGGCTGGGTGAGGGGTGTGGCTGAGTGAGAGGTGTGGCTGGATGAGGGGTGTGGCTGGGTGAGGGGTGTGGCTGGGTGAGGGGTGTGGCTGGGGAGGGTGAGTGAGGGGTGTGGCTGGGTGAGGGTGTGGCTGGGTGCGGGGTGTGGCTGAGTGAGGGGTGTGGCTGGTGAGGGGTGTGGCTGGGTGAGGGGTGTGGCTGGGTGAGGGGTGTGGCTGGGTGAGGGGTGAGTGAGGGGTGTGGCTGAGTGAGGGGTGGCTGGTGAGGGGTGTGGCTGAGTGAGGGGTGTGGCTGGGTGAGGGGGTGGCTGGGTGAGGGGTGTGGCTGGTGCGGGTGTGGCTGATGTGAGGGGTGTGGCTGGGTGAGGGTGTTGGCTGGGTGGGGTGAGTGAGGGGTGTGGCTGAGTGAGGGGTGTGGCTGAGTGAGGGGTGTGGCTGGGTGAGGGGTGTGG
>NC_083833.1:10510119-10709461 GCF_015708825.2 Lethenteron reissneri
CACAAAGACTCGTTGTGCGTGATAATTAATGTTCGTGAAATTTTTTTTCAAAAATTTTACACTTTTTGGGACAAAATATTATATTTAATTACCAATTGCTTAATGGTGCAATGCAATCATCTGACCCATAGGTGGCAGCCATCTCAAGCCAGAGGACGAGAGGACTCTAGCCGCCACGCATATAAAGGATTTATAGTGAAAAACTTTGTTTTTACGGGTTATACTTGTTAACACCCCCCCCCCCTCTCGTCACACGGCGTCACAAAAAGTCAGACCCCCCCTCAAATATGACGTCACAAAGCTCTGCCCCCCCCAAAAAATAAAAAAATGCTTCAAATCTCGTTAAACTATTGTCATTGTAGTGCGTATTTAATGTGGCGCTGCACTCTGATGTTGTAGTAGAAACATTTATTAAAAAGTCAATTTAATTAAGAAGAACGTGTTGTCTATATTTATTTAAAGTTGCGCATTTTGATGTGACGTCACATTTCTCCAACCCCCCCCCCCAGGTGCGTGACGTCATTTATGGACAGCCCTTTAATTCCCGGCCAGATGCGACACGCAATCTCAACGAGACCTCTTCGCCTGTGAACCTACTACTACTATTATTATCTGAGTATCCGCGAGTGGCCCACCTCTTTTCCCCCACCACTCCCCCCCACCACTCCCCCCCCACTACTCACCCCCCACCACTCCCCCCCACCACTAACCCCAAACCCTCCCCCCAAGACTCACCCCACCCCTCCCCCGACCCCTCCCCCCACCGCCCCCACCACTCCACCCTACCACTCCCCCCCACCACTCACCCCCACCACTCACCTCCACCACTCACCCCCACCACTCCCCCCCCACCCCTCCCCCCCACTACTCCCCCCACCAATCCCCCCCACCACGACCCCCCACCACTCACCCCCACCCCTCCCCCCACCACTCCCCCCACCCCTCCCCCCCCGCCCCCACCACTCCACCCTACCACTCCCCCCCCCACTCACCCCCACCACTCACCTCCACCACTCACCCCCACCACTCCCCCCCACCCCTCCCCCCCACTACTCACCCCCACCAATCCCCCCCACCACTACCCCCCACCACTCACCCCCACTACTCACCCCCACCAATCCCCCCCACCACTACCCCCCACCACTCACCCCCACTACTCACCCCCACCAATCCCCCCCACCCCACCCCCACCCCCCACCCCTCCCCCACCACTCCCCCCACCCCTCCCCCCACCGCCCCCACCACTCCACCCTACCACTCCCCCCCAACACTCACCCCCACCACTCACCTCCACCACTCACCCCCACCACTCCCCCTCCCCACCCCTCCCCCCACTACTCACCCCCACCAATCCCCCCCACCACTACCCCCCCCCACCACTCCCCCCCCCCTCCCCCCACCACCCCTCGCCCCCAACACTCCCACTACTCCCCCCCACCCCTCCCCATCCACCCCCACCCCTCCCCCCCCACCTCCCCCCACCCCCCCCCACCACTCCCCCCACCCCCCCCCCCACCCCCCTCGCCCCCAACACTCCCATTACTCCCCCCCCCCCCACCCTTCCCCCCACCATTCACCCCACCCCCCCACCCCTCCCCCCACCACCCCTCGCCCCCAACACTCTCACCACTCCCCCCCCCCACCCTCCCCCCACCACTCCCCCCACCCCTCCCCCACCACCCCTCGCCCCCAACACTCTCACCCCCCCCCACCCCTCCCCCCCCCACCATTCACCCCCACCCCCCCTCCCCCCACCACTCCCCCCCCCCCTCCCCCCACCACCCCCCCCCCCTCGCCCCCAACACTCTCACCACTCCCCCCCACCCCTCCCCCCACCACTCCCCCCCCCCACCCCTCCCCCACCACCACCCCTCGCCCCCAACACTCTCACCACTCCCCCCCACCCCTCCCCCCACCATTCACCCCCACCCCTCCCCCCAAGACTCACCCCACCCCTCCCCCCCCCCTCCCCCCACCGCCCCCACCACTCCACCCTACCACTCCCCCCCACCACTCACCCCCACCACTCACCTCCACCACTCACCCCCCCACTCCCCCCCACCCCTCCCCCCACTACTCACCCCCACCAATCCCCCCCACCACGACCCCCCACCACTCATCCCCACCCCTCCCCCCACCACTCCACCCACCCCCTCCCCCCACCGCCCCCACCACTCCACCCTACCACTCCCCCCCACCACTCACCCCCCCACTCACCTCCACCACTCACCCCCACCACTCCCCCCCACCCCTCCCCCCCACTACTCACCCCCACCAATCCCCCCCACCACTACCCCCCACCACTCACCCCCACTACTCACCCCCACCAATCCCCCCCACCACTCACCCCCACCCCTCCCCCCACCACTCCCCCCACCCCTCCCCCCACCGCCCCCACCACTCCACCCTACCACTCCCCCCCCCACCACTCACCCCCCACCACCACTCACCTCCACCACTCACCCCCACTACTCCCCACCCCCCCCACCCCTCCCCCCACTACTCACCCCCACCAATCCCCCCCACCACTACCCCCCACCACTCACCCCCCCCCCCCCACCACTCCCCCCCCCCACCCCTCCCCCCACCACCCCTCGCCCCAACACTCCCACTACTCCCCCCACCCCTCCCTCCACCATTCACCCCCACTCCTCCCCCCACCACTCCCCCCTCCCCCCACCACCCCTCGCCCCCAACACTCCCATTACTCCCCCCCACCCCTCCCCCACCATTCACCCCCACCCCTCCCCCCAACACTCCCACCGCCAAACCACCCCTCCCCCCTAACACTCACCCCCACCCCTCCCCCCCACCACTCCCCCACCCCCACCCCTCCCCCCACCGCCACCACCACCCCCCCACTCCCCCCCACCACTCCCCCCCACCACACCTCCACCACCCCCCCCATCACTCACCCCCACCACTCACCCCTACCCATCCCCCCCACCACTCCCCACCACCCCCCCCCCCACCACTCACCCCCCACCCCTCCCCCCCACCCCCTCCACCACCCCTCCCCCCCACCCCCCACCACCCCTCCCCACCACCCCCCCACCACCCCCATGCGCGTCTCGTGTAGAGGCCACGGCACTGATTGCGCCCAGCCGTGCAGAGCGCGGCCCCTGCCCCCCCTGCCCCCCACCCTGCACCACCATGAGGCCGGTGTAGCAAACATGCGGCGCGGCGTGCGCGCGGCGACACCCGCCTTGCTCTCTCCACTGCTGCAGCTGTCGCTCGCAGCAGCCGCGGTGGTGGTCGCGGTGGTCGCGGTGTCCGCGGTTGGGGCCTCGGAGCGATGTCCTCGCGCTGCCGCGGAGGGTGGCTCCTCGCCGGCGGCGAATCTATCCGAGCGGCGGGCAGCGCGCGGGACGCCGCGGAGACGACGGTAACAGTGGTCACTCTGTGTGTGTGGTGTGGTGGTCACTCTGTGTATGGTGGTGGTGGTCACTCTGTGTAGTGGTGGTGGTGGTCACTCTGTGTAGTGGTGGGTGGTCACTCTGTGTAGTGGTGGTGGTCACTCTATGTAGTGGTGGTGGTCACTCTGTGTAGTGGTGGTGGTCACTCTGTGTAGTGGTGGTGGTGGTCACTCTGTGTAGTGGTGGTGGTGGTGGTCACTCTGTGTAGTGGTGGTGGTCACTCTGTGTAGTGGTGGTGGTGGTCACTCTGTGTAGTGGTGGTGGTGGTCACTCTGTGTAGTGGTGGTGGTGGTCACTCTGTGTAGTGGTGGTGGTGGTCACTCTGTGTAGTGGTGGTGGTCACTGTGTGGTGGTGGTGGTGGTCACTCTGTGTGGTGGTGGTCACTCTGTGTAGTGGTGGTGGTGGTCACTCTGTGTAGTGGTGGTGGTGGTGGTCACTCTGTGTGGTGGTGGTGGTCACTCTGTGTAGTGGTGGTGGTCACTCTGTGTAGTGGTGGTGGTGGTGGTGGTCACTCTGTGTGGTGGTGATGGTGGTGGTCACTCTGTGTAGTGGTGGTGGTCAGTGTGGTGGTGTGGTGGTGGTCACTCTGTGTAGTGGTTGGTGGTCACTCTGGTGGTGGTGGTGGTGGTGTAGTGGTGGTGGTCACTCTGTGTAGTGGTGGTGGTCACTCTGTGTAGTGGTGGTGGTGGTCACTCTGTGTAGTGGTGGTGGTGGTCACTCTGTGTAGTGGTGGTGGTGGTCACTCTGTGTGGTGGTGGTGGTCACTCTGTGTGGTGGTCACTCTGTGTGGTGGTCACTCTGTGTAGTGGTGGTGGTGGTCACTCTGTGTAGTGGTGGTGGTGGTCACTCTGGTGGTGGTGGTGGTGGTCACTCTGTGTAGTGGTGGTCACTCTGTGTGGTGGTATTGGTCACTCTGTGTGGTGGTCACTCTGTGTGGTGGTGGTCACTCTGTGTGGTGGTGGTCACTCTGTGTAGTGGTGGTGGTCACTCTGTGTAGTGGTGGTGGTCACTCTGTGTGGTGGTGGTCACTCTGTGTGGTGGTGGTCACTCTGTGTAGTGGTGGTGCCATGGTGGTGGTCACTCTGTGTAGTGGTGGTGGTCACTCTGTGTGGTTGGTGGTCACTCTGTGTGGTGGTGGTCACTCTGTGTGGTGGTCACTCTGTGTGGTGGTGGTCAACTCTGGTGGTGGTGGTCACTCTGTGTGGTGGGGTCACTCTGTGTGGTGGTGGTCACTCTGTGTAGGGGTGGTGGTGGTGGTGGACTCTGTGTAGTAGTGTGGTGGTCACTCTGTGTAGTGGTGGTGGTCAATCTGTGTGGTGGTGGTCACTCTGTGTGGTGGTGGTCACTCTGTGTGGTGGTCACTCTGTGTGGTGGTCACTCTGTGTAGTGGTGTTGGTGGTCACTCTGTGTAGTGGTGGTGGTGGTCACTCTGGGGTGGTGGTGGTCACTATGTGTAGTGGTGGTCACTCTGTGTGGTGGTATTGTCACTCTGTGGTGTGGTCACTCTGGTGGTGGTGGTCACTCTGTGTGGTGGTGGTCACTCTGTGTAGTGGGTGGTGGTCACTCTGTGTAGTGGTGGTGGTCACTCTGTGTGGTGGTGGTCACTCTGTGTGGTGGTGGTCACTCTGTGTAGTGGTGGTGCCATGGTGGTGGTCACTCTGTGTAGTGGTGGTGGTCACTCTGTGTGGTGGTGGTCACTCTGTGTGGTGGTGGTCACTCTGTGTGGTGGTCACTCTGTGTGGTGGTGGTCACTCTGTGTGGTGGTGGTCACTCTGTGTGGTGGTGGTCACTCTGTGTGGTGGTGGTCACTCTGTGTAGTGGTGGTGGTGGTGGTGACTCTGTGTAGTAGTGGTGGTGGTCACTCTGTGTAGTGGTGGTGGTCAATCTGTGTGGTGGTGGTCACTCTGTGTGGTGGTGGTCACTCTGTGTAGTAGTGGTGGTTACTCTGTGTGGAGTCATCGCAGTGCTGGCATAGTGTTCAGGTGTGGTTGTGTTTAATCGGGTTAGGTGAGAACTCTAACAGAGACTCATTTGCAAGAGCGACCTGGGGACATGAATGTGCCGCTAGCGGGCGCCGATTGCTGCTATGGGTTGTAGAATCCCAAATGAGAAGCTTGCGTTGAAATTTTGCAATTTGGCAAACGCGTACCCCGGCACACAGTGGCCAACTCTTGCGAATTCGTCACGGGGTCGGTCTTTTAACGTCAGCTGTGGAGCAGACTGCACGAGGTACGATCGAGGAATGAATGACCAGGGCGGCCGTTGGAGTTGAACCGTAAACAAGACGCGGATGCTCAACAAACTACGTTGCCACCCCGGGTTTTAACGGCACATTGATATAATTACGCGATCTAACCCAGAAAAACCTCTATTATGGATGATGTTGGTCGGGAAAGCCTACCTGATGTTAAACTGACTTTACTAAGCCCCTTTGGTATGCAGTGGTTATTGATAATTACCACGAACCTGTGTCATTCGCTTATTACTACACATGGAGTTAATATTCTGACAAAAAGCCAGGAATTTAAAGTCAATATCGTCAGAAATCTAAGCAGGCTCTGAGCCTGCTTAGCGCTTCGATGGGTGACCACCATGTACAAACGGGATGATATTGGCTTGCAGGGGTGTCCCGTGGTGTGTGATGTCGATGTCTGGAGCGGATTTAGTCCTGTATAGATAGTGGGCGTGTGTCCACGCAGCATTCTTGCCAATGTGCTTGAACTTTCACGGATACCTTTATGGTTGTTTTAATGGTTCAGTCTAAATTCACTCCATTGCTGCAATTAACACTGCCTCTTTGTCCGTCTAGGTGTGACAGCCAGCAGAGCTGGTGGAACCCCTACTGGATGCTTCCTGAAGACATGAGTGGGGCTGATTGTTTCTGGGAATCGGCAAAAAGGTGGCCCAACTGATTGACAATAGAGGCACTCGCACTGCAAACCACACAACTGCATTTTTATTACACGCTTTTATTTAACTCACTCCGTCTGTTGTCGTATCCTTAAAAACACTTGTAACTCAATTTTTACTCACTTCCCAATGTGTTATCGACTGAAAACTTTGGTATACTTATGTCGTACTGATAACAAGACTATATTCTATCATTAAACGTAAAAATATATATTTTAAACATTTTACACTCTTTTATTTAACTCAGTCTGTTGTCGTATCATCAAATCTTGGAACTCAATTTCAACCATCTTCCCATTGTCGTATCGACTGCAAAATTGGTATAGGTATGTCATACTGATGACAATACTATTTCTATCATTAAAAATAAAAATATATATTTTAAACAATCTTTTTTACGGTCTAATTGTCCACGCTCAACTCACGTTGCCTGTAAATCACCACGGCCCCTTACGCTGTGGCAAGCTGCGGGGCCACTTCCAGGAGTCGTGTAGTTCTGCCATTACGAGTACGGTACATTTCATTAAAGCGTGTTTTTTATTTTATTTTTTACATATTTTATTTTGGAATGCTGTGAACTCGAGTCAGGGTCCAACCCTCAGAGGCGTAGGCCGTGCAAGCACCTCACCATCGCTGGATCCCATCCTTGCAGAGTTCCAAGACAACCTGCAATATCCCACAATCTGTTGCCTTCAGATCTTTCCCATGGTCGCCGACCTTTGAATGCCACTACGATCCGTCTAACCTGCCTCTTCCCTCCTCCACATGTACCCAACCCACGGCAACCTATGGCTGATGGCATATACAGTGCTTTCTTGCCATGTGCTATCTGAACTTGCACATTTATTACCTAATCCTGCCATGGAATTCCAGATAATGTCCACAGATATTACAAAGCCAAGAGTTGTTTGTGCGCCATCCTCAAATGTCAATCATCTCCAATGTTGCACCATTGAACTGAAAACAATAAACACGCAATGCATCAGTGATTCAATTAAAATCAATTTTGATGCTCAATATATGCATAGAACCCTGCACATAATTATTTATCAATATTGAAATTTGAATTCAAATCGCATTGCAGTAATATGCACCCTTAGAAAAACTAGCGAGATTGACAATATAACGCTACGGGATATTATAATCATCGTCAGTCCGCAACGGCCGTCAGCGCTCTCCACGCTTGCCCGTCCCTCGCACGGTCCCGTCAGCATCGGCTGCGCCGGTTTATCTGTCGGTGTCATCACATTTGTCATCCAATTGATCTTGCGTCGTCCTCTCCTCCTCTCCTCCTACATGGCCTCTAAGATAAGGCGATAGAACGGGACAAAATAAATGAGCCTGAAATCTCGTGACGACCTGGAATCGTTGTCAGTAGATTGGGTGATGCAGCGGTGACACTTGTGCCTCGCAGCAACAAGTGCCTGGGTTTGATTCCCAACCTCAAGCACCTTTCTGTGTGGAGTTTGTGTTCTTCCCCTGTCCTGCACTGGTTTCCTCTGGCTTCTCCAATTCCCCCCCATAACTAAACACTAGAATGTAAGTGGTCTTGGCCAATGCGCCTTAATATTGAAAAGGCATCTTACTCGGTTGGGATGATACACAGCAGCAACATCGCCCCCCATTCTGCGAAAACTTGGCAGGACCCTCCCCAAAAAGCGTTGAGACTCGGCGAGGCTTCCCTGGGTAAACAAGGGTAGCGACGATCGGCCCGCTTGGGGGTGGCGTGGGTGGACGGGTTGCTTGGCGAGCGTTAGGACGGTATGCGGCCACGCTTATCATCGCGTGGGTGTGCGACCGCACTTGTGTGGGTGTGCGACTGTGCTTTTCGTCACGGGGTGTGCGATTGCACTTGTTGTGTGGGTGTGCGACCGTGCTTGTTGCCGCGTGGGTGTGCGACGGCGCTCGTCGTTGTGTAGGTGTGTGACCGTGCTTGTTGCCGCGTGGGTGTGCGATCGCGCTTGTTGTGTGGGTGTGCGATCGTGTTTGTCGTCGCGTGGGTGTGCGATCGCGCTTGTTGTATGGGTGTGCTACCGTGCTTGTTGCCGCGTGGGTGTGCGATCGCGCTTGTTGTGTGGGTGTGCGATCGTGCTTGTCGTCGCGTGGGTATGCGATCGCGCTCGTCGTTGTGTGGGTGTTGGGCTGCACTTGTGTGGGTGTGCGACCGCGCTCATCGTTGTGTGGGTGTACGATCGCGCTTGTTGTGTGAATGTGCGACCGCGCTCGTTGTGTAGGTGTACGCGCGGAGGGAGCGTGGCCGAGGCGCTGCAGCTGGCGGTGGTGGCGTGCGGCGCTCGCCTCGAGGAGACCATGGTCATGCTCAAGTCCGCAGCGCTCTTCAGCCGTGCACGCCTGCACGCCCACATCTTCGCAGAGGATGAACTGCACGCCAGCTTTCGGGAGCAGGTGAACGCACAGCAGGGCCGGAATGCGTGGTGCCGGCTACACCACCACCTTGTCGTGTCTGTGGTGCCGGCTACACCACCGCCTTGTCGTGTCTGTGGTTCTATCCGCACCACCGCGGTGCTGGTCACAATACATCCGTCGTGTGCCGTGTTGTCTCTTAATGACGCTCACAGCACTCGCCCGAGCAGTGCGCGAAGTTAAATGGGGAATCTTCTCCTCCAGCGTGGTGGCGTAGCCCAGTGGTAGCGCCTCTGCCGCTTGTTAGACTTTTGCGATTTGAATCCATCAGGTCACCTTGGTTACTACTGTGGGTATATTAACCGCTGTCTGATTCACGGTGGATGTTAGACATCCTCCAATATCATCCAAAATGAGGAAGCCATTGTGTGCCGGTGTCCTTATCCAAATTACCGGCAAAAACTACCGGCAAAACACTAAATTGGGATTACACAGCAACGTCGCCCCCTGATGTAAAACTATTGGAGGCTATAACAGTGAAACAGCAGCGTCTACGTGCTAGCCCTGCACTATAAGAATGGCGTAATTAGCAAATGTACTAAATTATTATTAAGTGTGGTCTTCCTGGTTAGCCGCGTGTGGAACATCTCGTCTGCCAAGCTTTTGCTGCGCACTGCTGCGGGGATTTTCACCTCAACTCCCGAAGGCGCCCACAGCAGTCCGTGGCGAAAGCTTGAGAGAAGACAGCCTCAACACGCGGCCTAGCCAGGAAGAGCTCACTCGGACTCCGAGTGGCTGTGAAAACCCTCGTTTTGTGAATGTGCGTGTGCGTTCCCCACTCATTCAGCTGCTGGCGTGGCCGTTGCGGTATCGGAGGAAGCTGTCATTCTCGCTGTACCCAATCACCTTCCCCGCCGACAACGCGGACGCCTGGAGGAAACTCTTTAAGCCCTGCGCCTCTCAACGCCTCTTCCTGCCTGTAAGGGCCTGGAGACAGGGACGCTTCGCTGCTGCGAAACCTGAAGGCGCAAGCAGCGTTGCCACGATATCACGTCTCACGATACGATATTTATTTTCATAGCAATTGGGTTTCTATATAAATAGCCAGTGCTTTGTAAAGCGGTTCTTCGCCAGAGGGCGTTTCCCAGTTCTCCTCGAACGCTAATAAAATGTATATGGATGGGCGGCTTGATGGCAACACTTACGACTAACGTCTGGTGCTTCACAGCAGGATACGCCGCTCCTGTGCCTCTCGTGAGAGCACTTAGAATTCCTGACGCCAGGCCGCTTGCGCCATGGCACGTCTACCCAGGAGTGGAGGGCGGCACTCATCTTCGTTGCCGGCCCAGTGGGGGGACGGTCGGGGTTACATCTGTAGGGGGATGACTCGTATCTGGCCACGTCACTCAGCGGTGGAGCGAGCGCCTCGCGATTGGAAGCTTGCGAGTTCAAATTCTGGTCGGAGGTCGGTTCGATGGTTCACGGGAAGAGACGATGTTTTTTGGGCTTCACTGCAGAGCGCCGGACCTGGCAGTAGGTGGCAATGTTCACCACCACACCCGGTCACAGTACAAATTATGACTCCGTTTACAACAGAATGTAAATTGGATTCGCTCAACGATTTTGGCCAAAACGTAAATATCCCACCTCATCGAGTTAGATTATAATTTGCAACACTGAGAAATATTTGTACCCGTCACGCCGTATATCGTACGACCCGGCCAGGTGGCTTGGTGGTTGAGCGAGCGGCTCGCAATCGGAAGGTTGGGTGGTTGACTTGGCCAATCATCTGCACGGATGATAAAATAACTTCCACTTACTTTGTCTACAGTGGTTGTCCTGTAGGTGGACTCACTACCTCGATGCTTATGTGAACCGGACATCACTGCGATTTTATTTGGAATTGCACGAAATAAGTAGATATCCACTCGTACAGAGATAGTTACTGCCGCTGGCACTTTGGTATCATCTCAAGAATTGTTAACCACCGCTCTTCGTGCCCCTCACAAAATTATTTTTCACACCGACCAATCATTACCGTTAAATAATTTGCAGCTGCTGCTCAAAGCTTTGCACGATTGGTCGGCTCTTACAGCATCAAGTGGTCCGGCTTCAGGGCTTGTCTTTGGTGTACCATGCCCTAGAAATGAAAGTTCTCATAGCAGCACTGCACGGCACTGCACGGCACTGCAGTTGTAATGTCCTCAGGCCTGTCCCCATTGATCACATTTAAAACACGTACAACTGAACAAGTGTTAGAATGCGTTATGAAACGTAACTCATTCTTACTGTAAAACAAGTACTGCTGCTGGAAATAATTTAAAATCGATTTAACGTCTAAATGCCCAAGCGCCACCGTATGGGAAAATAAACCAACAGCGGTTGTCATTGGACATACTTGCCCCCTGCCATAGGCATGAGGAATGTCCACCACTGGCTCAGGGCTGTAAACAGGGGACGAGGGCCGCCTCGTTGCTCAAAAAGCCCCCCCCGCCCCGTCCCGCGCGCGTGGTGGTGGTGTTGCCGCAGCTGCTGCTGCCCCACGTGGGCTGGCTGCTCTACGTGGACACGGACGTGCTCTTCCTGGCGCCTGTCGACGAGCTGTGGGCGCTGCGGCGCCGCTTCGGGGCCTGGCGCCTCGCGGGCCTCGCGCCCGAGCACGAGCTGCTGCAGATCGGCTGGTACAACCGCTTCGGCCGCCACCCCTACCTGGGCCGCACGGGGGTCAACTCCGGGGTTATGCTCATGGATCTGGCAGGCCTGCGCACCGCGCAGTTTAAGGTGGGAGCCGGGATCGCTCGGTCCGGCGCCGGCCTTTCCGAATCCTTTCCAAGTAAGGTCGAGTGGGTTAATGCGTGAACTCTGTCCGTCGGTCTCCAATAGGTTCTGGGGTGGCACGGTAACTCTCGTAAAGGCGAGGCGGCGATTTAAGCTTGGGAACAACGTTGCGTCGCTGCGAGGGACCGAACCGTGTTTTGCGATCCCTCAGAATGACATGAGCGCCGTGCGGCTGGCCTGGGGCGAGATGCTGCTGCCGCTCTACAACAAGTACCGGCTGAACATCACGTGGGGTGACCAGGACCTGCTCAACATCATCTTCCACTACAACCCCGGTGAGGCCCCCGTCGAATCAGTAACGGGGTGGGAGCGTGTCGCCAGACAGAGCCGCTGCGCATCGAGGGTGTCTGTCCGGTGGGGCCCGGGAGGAAACGTGGCCTCCACCCACGCGCAACCACCGTCGGACCTGTGCTTTGGCGAGTACAGCGGCGCTGCACTCGCTTTGGCATTGAAAAGAAAACCGCAGAGCGTTTTCTGAAGAGCCGCCGACAGAAGGTCGGCATACGAGGCAGCGGGCGGTGTGGTCGTTTGTAGCGTTGGCGCTCGCGGTTGCTGGGCGTGCGCCAACAGGCTCGGATGGCAGTACCGCGGGTGGTGAGCGACTGCGCCGTGTTTGTAAACATCGGAAAATCAGGTCGGTGGTGCATTTGCTCAATCCTGGCTGCTTAATCGGCAAGTTTATTTATTGATACAACTGTAGTTTATTTTTGGCCCCTCGTTTACGTTTAATTTGACCGGGTGGCGCTGTTGGAGTCGTCAACTCACAGCTGCGATGTCACCGCTGTTTGGATGATGGACCGCCAGGCGAAACGCCGGGGCCGTGTTGTCAGCAGAGGGCAGCGCAGCACGGTGAAGTATGGTCAATTAACTTCCATGACCCACGTGGTATAGGGAAGGCTTCACCCAGCAGTCGGTTGACAAAAGGATATTCATTATTAAGGGTATTATTGTTCTTATTATGCTGGTTTATCAGGAAAGCCTCTCCGAGTCAGAGGACCTTTTTCAGGAGGGTCCTGCCATGCTTTCGCAGTAGGGGGCGATGTTGCTGTTGTGTGTGTGATCACAACTGAGTCATTCTCAGGCACATTTTTCAGCACTGGGATGTTTTGCCCAATACCAGGGAGTCCAGAGGAAACCCATGCAGACATGGAGATAGCTTACAATCGCCACGTAGAAAGGCGGCTCAGTCAGGAACGCTGCCTGGGCCCTTCTACCCTAACCATAAACTGTATAATTGTGTCACGGAATACCTTCGCACTGCTGCGGTTTCCTCTTTAACGACGAGACGGGCATCACGACGGGCCCCCGCCTGGTTAGATAGTGGCCCGGCGCAAGGGCCGCACGGGTTGACGCGCGTCTCCCCGCGCCGCTCGCGGCCCCACAGAGATGGTGCACGTCTTCGATTGCCGCTGGAACTTCCGTCCCGACCACTGCATGTACGGCAGCAACTGCGGTGGCGCCGAGCGCGACGGCGTGGCCGTGCTGCACGGCAACCGCGGCGTGTACCACGACGGCAAGCAGCCGGCCTTCCGCGCCATCTACCAGGCGCTGCTGCACGTGCGTACCTTCTTGGCCATCACACCAGTTCACCCGCGCCACGTGCACGCTGGCAACAGGGCGCAGGGATACATTCTTTGAGGGGCATGCTCAAGCTGGGGTCCACATCGGAGCGAGCAGTTGCACAACTCTGTTGCATGCAGGTTGGTGCAGGCTCTTAAAAGGGGCCTCACCTCCCCCATTAAATGTTTCCTCCTCTTAGCCGGGTGTCAGCGCTCCTCCGGCCAGTGGCTCATGGTGCACCTGAGAGAGCTTCTTGGGGGCCTCCCTAAAGGTGAAATAGTTTTAGTGGGTGATCTAAATTGGAATTGGCTAAACCCGCCGGCCGTGGCCACAAATTTTGCAGATGAATTTAACCTGTTTCAATTAATAAATGTCCCCACAAGACCCAACCTAAAAAATCCGGGACAGTCATCTCTGCTTGACGTCCTATTGACAAATGCCCCTCACAATTTCGCACTGACTGGTGTTCTAGGTAATAACCTTAGTGATCACTCCTTCATTTTTGGGGTGAGATCATCAGCCAGACCCAAAGCCCCCCCTAAATTGGTTGAGAAGCACTCCATTAAACACTTCAGCACTCAGGCATTTACTAATGATGTGCTTCACTCGGATATTGACAAGGTCTGTGATATTCCAAACCTGACTACGGCTTGGGAGACCTTCAGGTACACGTTTCTCCAAATTCTTAACAAACATGCTCCGTTGGTTAAATTTAAAACTAAAGGCAACCGTCCACCATGGTTTGATCCTGTGATTACAAAGCTCATGAAAACTAGGGACAAGGCTTGGGCATGTGCTCAGAAAAGTAATTTGGTCAATGACTGGCTAGAATACAGGATTTTAAGGAATAGATGCGTCAAAAAAATACGGCATGCAAAAAATAACTACTTCTCTTCCACTCTCCCTGAATCTCATGGAAATGCCAGGATTTTCTGGAAAACAATCAAATGTATCGAAAAGGCATCCAAAACAGATCATCTGCCCGTTCAGCTTAACCGAAATGGGGAATATTTTTCAGATCCCCAAAAAATAGTTGACAATTTTAACCTTCATTTTTCTGAAGCTAGTACCCTATTTGATAATGTATTGGGAGTCACCCATGCTCATGCAAATTCCTACACTCCTGTCCAAACATTAAGCGAATTTAGTTTTCAGCCAATCCATGAAAGTAATGTTCTGAAACAACTGTCCTACCTCAAAGGGTCCTCCTCTACCGGAGCAGATAGTATTCCCGTCTTTGCTCTACTAACTGTTGGTCACCTAATATACAAACCTATAGCCCATATTTTCAACCTGTCCATCAAAGAAGCATCAGTTCCTCTAGAATGGAAACATTCCTATGTTCGTCCACTTCACAAAGGGGGCCCTAAAGATGATCCAAATAACTACCGACCTATCTCAATTTTGTCCCCGTTGATGAAAATTTTTGAAAAATTATTGACCTACCAAATTAGCAGTTTCCTGTCCGCCAACAATCTATTACATCTAAAACAATCTGGGTTCCGAAAAAAATACAGCACCACATCTGCTGCATTAGACTCTCTGAATCACATTTACAGTAGCCTTGATAATAAGCAGTACTGCGCCTGTCTTTTTCTTGACTTGTCCAAAGCTTTTGATACAGTAGACCACAACATCCTGCTTAGTAAAATAAGTTGCCTCGGTTTTTCCGAAAACACAGTAAAATGGTTAAAAAATTACCTCTTTTCTCGCACCCAAACTGTATGCACAGATGGTTGGAGGTCAAACAGTGTTAAGATAACAAAAGGGGTTCCACAGGGTTCCATTCTCGGCCCCCTCTTGTTTTCTCTTTATGTAAATGACTTGGGCACTGAACTGGATTATTCCAGGGTAAATCTTTTTGCAGATGACACGGTACTAATTACTGCTGGCCGCTCTCCGTATGACGTGATTGCTAAGCTCCAGAGTGATTTCAACAAACTACAACATCAGCTAGTTGCTCTTAAACTGGTCCTAAATCCTGCCAAAACCAAGGTGCTATGCTTCTCACCAGGACTAAAGCGAGAAGTTATTTTTCCCCAATTACATACCTTAAATAATGATCAAATAGAGCAAGTCAAGATCTATAAGTATCTTGGGGTCATCCTGGATTCAAAACTGAATTTTGAAGATCACATTGATTATATTGGGAAAAAGACAAAAATTAAAATTGGTTTTCTATATCGACACAAGCACTGCTTCCCTCCTATGTTCCGTTTGGAATTGATTAAAGCTACCGTACTGCCTCTACTTGATTACTGTGACATTGTGTATAAATCAGCCCCAAGTACTGTACTGAAGAAGCTTGACTCAATGTATCACTCGGCCTTAAGATTTGCATTGAACTGCCCATATAGGACTCACCACTGTGATCTCTACATTGGGTCAAACTTAACATCTCTGAATGTTCGACGGCTTGTGCACCAGATCTTATTTATTCATGATGTACTTGCGAAAAAATCTGCAGATTACCTGCTGGATCTCGTCTCTGTTTCAAAGAACAAATTTGACCTAAGGTCTACACTCATTTACCAGCTTAATATTCCCTATTGCCGTACATATACTGGAGGAAGGGCCTTTGCTATTGATGCCCCCAGGGTCTGGAATGCTGTTGCAAATAAATTGAAACTTGAGTCACTACCTATGAGATCTTCACTCAAAACTGCTTTAGAGGAGTTGTACACCCCTAGCTGCCAGTGCTATTCAGTGACCTAAAATAAAATGTTTCGCTCCGGATGATCGCTACAAAGTATGACCTGTGTTTTGATTTAGTGTGCTGATCTTAAAGGTGCATTGAAAAATTACAATACTCCGATTGATGCTCCTGCTGTTGTGGAGTGACTCATGCAGCCAGCTATGGCTGCAGGGTTTTGGTAGTACATGTTGTTTATGCCATTTATTGTGAAAATTCCGTCAGTTCCTATGATTGCTTTTTCATTGCCTTCATGGCTTTATTTTGGTGATTTCGAAAAGTGTATTGGTTTAGCCATGTTTGTGTTGTGGTAGTACAGAGTTAGACTGATGGCCTTAATCTAAGTTGTCTTGTGGTTGTTGTTGTTGTTTGACTTGCATCCCACTGGGATTTTTGCACACAGCGTTGGTGTACGGTGTTTTTTCTGCAATATTTTTGCTGTCTTTTCTTGGATTTTCTGTTTGCACTTAGTCACATATTCACTTTAAGATGTTTTTTTGTTCATGTTTTTGTTTTTTGTTTGTTGCGGTTGCACCCGATTCAAGAGCTGAATGGCTCACAGGGCTATACCTAATAAATGAACTTGAACTTGAACCTCCTGCACACTCGGTAGCCACTCTGCTGGCCTGCCCGCCTGAACGCAGATGCTCTGCGCGTGCAGCGGCGCGTCTGGCACGGACGCTGTGAAGACACCGGCCACTCCTCAACCTCACACCGTCACGGTGCGTGCGTGCGTGCGTGTGCAGTACCGACTTGGCAGCGGCGACCTCGAGTCCGAGCTGCTGGCGCCGGCGCGTGCCGCCATGGGCGAGGCGGCGCACACGTACTGCGGCCGCGTGGCCCACGTGCTGCTGGGGCAGCTCGAGCGCAGCGCGGCAGCGGCGTCTGCGGAGCCGCAGTAGAGGACGGCGCGCGGACGTCGGTCACTACTCTCGCT
The DNA here is from genome assembly GCF_015708825.2 of Lethenteron reissneri. Classification (NCBI taxonomy): domain Eukaryota; kingdom Metazoa; phylum Chordata; class Hyperoartia; order Petromyzontiformes; family Petromyzontidae; genus Lethenteron; species Lethenteron reissneri. Next base: position 10,526,838 of record NC_083833.1, read on the forward strand.
CGCTCGCTCGCTCGCGTTCCGGGTTGTGCCTCGCGTTGTCCGATGATTCGCTCCACGAACTGGGAGCTTCTCTTCTGGATGCTGGCTGCGATTGATGTGGGCCGGCCGACGTTACTACTCACTAGCTTCGTCAGCCGGTGCACACGGGCTCACCACTTGCGCGCAAAGTGGTGAGCCCATAGCACACCTGGGCGAAACCACTCTGTAACAGTCTGCTGAACAGACAGGCTTACGTGCCCACTTACTGTGCTGCTGTATGTGTGTGTGTGTGCGTGTCTGTGCGAGTGTGTCAACAACATGCAGCACAACCCAAAAATCACAATCGGGAGCTATAAAGCACAACCGCGAAAACCGACGTAGTGGTACTTGATGACTACACGGACGTCTCACAGGAACACGCGTCCCCTTGGGCTGAATGCACCACCGCAGAGAGGACCGCTGCTGTTTTCTAGATACATACCTCAGCTGTGCATCACGTGCTGCCCGATACACGTGGGAGGCTTGGTTCGAGTCACAGCCACGAGACTTGAGGGGCACCGCTGTAGCGCCCCCTAGTGGCGATAGAGCCACACGGGGCCCCTCGCCCCGCCCACGCGGTGCATGCTGGGAGCCGCTCTGTGTCAGTCTGCAACCCAGCGCATGGAGGCGGGTGGGGGGGGTGAAACCCAGAGCTTGGAGTTCAGCAGCCACATTTATGTATCTTCCAACTCAGTTTATTTTCACGTGAAATAAGTATAACCCGTAAAAACAAAGTTTTTCACTATAAATCCTTTATATGCGTGGCGGCTAGAGTCCTCTCGTCCTCTGGCTTGAGATGGCTGCCACCTATGGGTCAGATGATTGTCTGCAGTATTAAGCAATTGGTAATTAAATATTTAATTTGTTTTCACGAACATTAATTGTCTCGCACAACGAGTCTGTGTGAAAAATGTCAACTCGATTGGATCACGGGAAGTGGGTTAAAAAACGACCGAAAGATTTGCACGGTCGTAAGCGCGCAAGCAAGCAAGCAAGTGAACTTAATATAAAGGATTTAAAAATGAGTGCATCCCTCAACTGAAGCATATGGGTTGTGCCTGTTAGTGGCTCCAAGCCAATGGTAGAAATTCCACATTACCACGGTAGAGGCTGGTATCCAGAGGGGAAACCACTTGGCGTCCCCAACCTCAGGAGGGGTGGATTGGTTAAATCACTCCCCAGCCCTTCTGCAGGAATTGAATGTGTAAATCCTGGAAGGGTGTGGGCGACTCAGGGTGTTAATGTCTACATTGTGAGAGGCGCGTTCTGACCACGGTGCCACTGGGTCAGATCGTCGCATCTTGACCAGCAACACTAACCTCTCGTGTATCAAGACTGAAGTATTTGAGCAATAAAGCTTTCAATTACTGTACAAGCGCTTGCCACAAATGAATCGCAACACCTTGCCGATTTCGTCAGGGAATAAACCATCATGCAAACTCCGGTCATCCTTGCAGTGGCTTTTGGCGAGGTCACTGTGCAATGACTCTGACACTTTTCGTCTTCTTTATTTATTAAGGGCGCAGATAATGTACTCTCACATCCTACAGTACTTAGCTATGACTAGCATACGGTACTGGGCTAGAATAACAACAGATACTTGGGCTAGGACAGCACCCAAGCAACGACGGCACGGAGACAGAGACGGCACGGAGACACCGGCGGCGTGGCAACAGTCCACCACGATCCCACGGCAGCCCCGAGCTCTCTCAGGCTCCTCCTGATATTCCCCCCTGCGTGGCCTCGCCCCGTCAAAGGCAGCCGCCACCTTCTGTCTGCGCGCTCAGCTGCACCGGCCGCCGGGTTGTTTAGTCGGCTGCCAACACCTTCCCAGGTCGTCCTGCCGAGGTCCGTTTGTGGCGTGCACCCTCCTCGTCTCACCCCGCCAGAAGAGGCTGCCTCTACTCGTTTACGAGACTCGGCTCGAGCTGCTGCTGTACCGAGTTGCGGCTCCCATGAGGACGAAAAGCTCCACCAGCGCCCCGCCGCACCAGCGCCCCCATTCCCCCTCCAGGGCGTTCACTTCCGTGGGAGTCTCTGCCTTAGGGTGCCACGGTGGCGAGATATTAACTACCTCGCCTGCTGCATATTTGGTAATCGCGTAGATTTTCCCCCGCTTCCTCTGGGGTTTCCTCCCCATTTAGAATCAGGACCACGCGTTTTAGAGTATTTGGCTGCTATAAATTTCCACACGATAAGCCACTTCGTTGAGCTGTCATTTGTGGTCGGGTCGCTTCTGAAAAAGAGCTACATAGCTCCGTGGGCCTTACCTGGTAAAATAAAAAAGTTTCGTTTTTAGTTTGATCCCCCCCCCCCCCGCTCGTTACCTTCACAACCGTTTTCAAGGGCCGTGTTCGCTGCACCTCAGCAGAGGAAGCACGACCCAAGCCACCCTTGAACAACTACTTCCCGTCCACACGTTTCCACCTTCACCCATGTTGCCCAGAACCATATTGGGTCACCCGTTCAACCAATAAAAAATTATACCTCTACCAAGAAATCATCGCCATTCAGTGTGGGATACAGCAACAGTGGTAGGTGAGGCTATCATTTGAATCCCCCACCCCAGTCCTATTCTCCTGTTCCACTCTCAACCTACAAGAACGACTGTTGGATTCACCTCGTCGCCGACGAGTCCGTGTGGCCGTCCATCCTCCCTCCGCTGATGGATGGGCAGCACGTGACGGTGGAGCGCTTGACGGTGGAGCGCGTGACGGTGGAGCCACGCTTAGGACGACACCAGCCCACAGGGGATTATTGTGTCCGTCGTGCAGGGAGGGTGGGGAGGGGCTGGGTGGGGAGGGTGGGGCTGGGTGGGGCTGGGTGGGGAGGGGCTGGTCACCCCGTGGTGCCCTTATAAAACTCAACGTTTAACCTATTCACGCCGGCTTGTGCCCGTCCTCACAGTCGGCCATATTTGCGGAATACACCACGCCGCCGTTGACCCTGGCCATTGACCGAGCAACCCAACGTTCCTACCAGCTCCCTCCGCAGGAATGTGTAACATGCGCTGCATTTATTTTGTTGAACACAGTTCGGGAGCACGGGCCCAAAAGGGTGAAGCGGGCAGCAGCAACCAGCAGCGCCGTCAAAATTGTAATAGATAACAGTGCAACACGCTTCGTGAGATGAGTACAATTGTTAGAAGTGCTCCGGGAACAGAGGCGATGATGATGATGGGAGTAGGCGATTATCAAGTGGAGTGGTGTGAGCGGAGAGGCAGAGGGAGAAGTGTGGTGACCTGCAGGGTGGTGAGTGCAGCACGGAGAAGAAGAAGCAGTCGCCCCGTTGTCCTCGGCATGGGTTGAAGGAATCAAGACGAGCCGTCTGCCACGAGTAGACCCAGACGGAGGCCAGTGCAGGGTGTCGAGACGTTCGTCGCAAATTCAGACCATACTCTTTGGCTTTTTCGGTAAAGTCACGTAGGTAAAAAATTTAATTAAATAAATTAAATCACGACGTTTCGGAGGCAACACAAGCTTCCGTCTTGTGCTGTGACGGTGCCACCTGAAGACGGAAGCTTGTGTTGCCTCCGAAACGTCGTGATTTAATTTATTTTTGTTTTCTTTTTTACCTACGTGACTTTACTGAAAAAACCAGAGGATGGACCCTTGCAGTCACGAAAACTTCAAATCTAGAATTAAATTCAGGCCACTCGACCCCACGGGCGCGCCGTTGACAGCGCCAATGGAAAGCCTCGTGACACTCATGGTGAAGTTGGTGAACTATCATTTGTATTCGTTGGTTCTTTCGGTAAAGTCACGAAGATAGAAAAATAAAATTATTTTTTTATCATTAAAATTATTTTTCCATCTACGTGACTTTACCGAAAGAACCAAAGGATACGAATTCCTGCAGTCACGAAAGTTTCAAGTGAAAAATGTACAATAATTCGTATTTCTTGCACTAACAGTGCTAATTCTTAGAACACAAAACCCAGAGGCCTCCTCATGTTTGATGACAAATTTATTGTGGAAAGGTTCGCAGTTATGAAGCTTACCGAGATACAGATATACAAATAAACATGACCAACAGTGGAAGTATTTCCCAGAGAGGGACAATACACTTGCTTGTGCAACTCAGGCCGAGGTACATAATGTACAGACGTATCTACACGTTTCGCTTAATCCTCCAGGGACTGGCCTATTTTTTAAACATTCTTACAGTCTTCGCTTAAATAAGGGTTTAGCGTCATGCGTGTACAGCCACCACTGCGAATCGTTGTTCGCAAGACAAATGATTCCACGTGGCCCTCTTACGTGACCGGTGGCTTCAAATCCAGCCTCACCGCTGGGCTTGCTTCACCACGAGGGCCACGTGGCCTGAAGCAGCCGGCTGCCCGCTTGCTGCCCAACAGACCACGTGGCCACAGCAGATGAAGCCGTGGCGAGGATTGTGTGATGATGATGATGCGTCAACGTAATCACCTGGGGGCATAGCGTATCCTCTCGCCTCCTGCTGGTTACACAACTTAATGTTTAATTGCTGCTGTTGTTGTTATCGATGTCTTCGATCTAATTTGACGTTATTGTGTATTTGTCGTCATGTTTGAGTTGTTTTAACATCGAGACGAAAGCTGCCGGGTTTAACCAGTCGTGTGTACTTGCGTTTGCAATGTTGGTGAAATGGGCCCCGGAAATTCCTCGTGTTTATTTGATAAGTAATAATAACACCAGATTTGTTTGTTCATGATAAATAGTCATTAATATAGTTTAGTGTTTTAGTTTATAAGGTTGGGATTAATGTGTGCGTTGTAGATTCATGATGTTTTATGTTAGGGTTGTGTGCATGTGTGAGCGTGTGGTCATTAGTTTTTAGCCTACGTTTTGTTAGTGAATGTTGGCACGCGTTGTGTTTTCCGCGTGTTTTGTTACCATACGTTAGCTAACGCACGTCCATGGTATTTGCACGTGTATGCGTGTATGGTGGGGAGCGGTAGTGTAGTGGTTAGCGCACTGCGCTACGAACCTGGTGACCTGAGTTCGATTCCCGCTCACGGCAAATACCAGTGACTATTATATGAACCGGTTCTGGGCCTCCCCTAGGTCGACTCAGCCTCAAATGAGCACCTGGTGTGATATGTAAACATCGCCACTAGGGAGATAAAGGCGGCCGGGCGTGGTGTTGACCACCCACCCCCTAGTGTGCTGTGCTGGCCTTTATAGGTGCTCGCTAACAGCAATCGACCCTACAGTCTGTTAAGGCTACACGGGGGAAATTTGTTTTCTTTTACACGTAGTGTGGAGCACTGTCGTGTATAATCCCTTGTGTGTGAGGTGCAGTGCTTTGTGAGGGTGAATGCAGCGCGAGTCGGTATGGGATGGGGTTGTATGAGGTGTGTGTCTCTCTCTGTGTGTGAATATCGTTTGGTGGAAACTCCCGATTAGCTTGTGCCGGTGTGAGAGGCCACGGAGGATAAGGCATTCACGACGTCTTCCTAGACCAACTCCATTTGGCGGAGCCAGGAAACGGCAGGGACCCATTGCAGTTGGCCACGTAGGGGAGAGGCTGCCATTCCTCTGTCAGGAGCTGGACTGGTACCATCTAGGCCTCTGCGGATGACAGGTCCTGTGGACTTGTTCTGCCTCCAGTTTTCACGAGAGGTGGACAGTCCTCCATTCGGGGTAGTGAGTGGCTCTCCCTCGGAACAAAATAATGAAGGGAGCGTGGGAGCATGGATGCAAAGTGTGGGAAGCTATAAGTATGAGGCTGTTGTGGGCTTGCCTCCCCATCAAGGGGAGGCGGGGATTGGTGGTGGAGTGGCTTAATGTCCCCACTGAAGATTGAGACTGATGAGTCAGATGCCCTCTATGACCACCTGTGTCAGGTGCTGGCTAAAGTGGGCCCTCGGAATAGTCATCCTGCGAGTGACTGTAATGCCCTTGTGGGTTATGTTGCAGGCACCTGGGCTGCAGTTATTGTAAGGCATGGGCCAGATCAGCTCAATAACAATAGGAGGCTGTTAGACTTATGTGCAGCTCATGGGCTTGTAATCACCAACACGCTGTTCTGGCATCGGTGCATCCACACATCATGGATGCATGCCGGGTCCATCAATAGCATCTGCTGGACCCTAGAGTGACAGAGAAGCCGGTTTAAAACAGCCCCGTTGCATGAATCAGTACAGATTTGACATTGACAAAAATGACTCATGGCTTTGTGGGGTGTGTTTTCCATGAACTCGAGCGTGCATCACACGTTAGCCTCAGCATTACGTTTACACGTGGCCTGGTCTTCAATGTGAGGGATGTGGCACCTCGTGCGCCTGCCATCCTTCTCGACAGGATGCGTTTGCAAATGACAGCAGCTCGGGAAGCACGCCCGCGACCACCGACTTGGCCGGCGCGCTCCGTGACAGTCCAAGGCCTCGACGCTGAACGTCCCTCGACGCCGTGGCAGTTCGCTCCTCCCCCGGCGCCAGCGGTTGGATGCGCGGCGACCGCGGGTCCCGTCACACGGTGGTGACCGACAGCAGGGGGTTGTACACCTTGCCGTTTCCGTCGGGCGACTTCTGCCCGTGGGCGAGCATCTCCTGGATGGTCATCCAGTTGTCCAAAATCTTTTTGTTGCGCTTCTTCATCATTTTGCGGTGACTCAGCTCGAGGATGCTCAGCTCACGCGCGCGGCCAGCAAAGTCCGAGGGAGGCGCGGCCGCTGGCACTCCGTCACCGGCGCCCGCAGCGGCCGCCGTGGCCGCCGCCGTGGCTGCTGCTGCTGCTGCTGCTGCTGCCGTGTCCGCTGCCGGAGCCACCTTCTCCCCGAGCCAGTCGAGGCGGCAGCGCAGCATGAACTCGCGCCGCCGCCGCTGCTCGCGTGCCCGCACCAGCTGCTGCTTGCGCTGCTCCTTGCTCCAGTAGCGCCCGGTCTTCACGGCCACAGGCCGAGTGGAAAGGAGGAGAGGATAGACAGGAGAGAGAGGTTTTATTATTTTAATATTGCGCTTGTTTACCGAGAAAAGCCTCTCTGACCCTCGGGACTCTTTTTGCAGGCGGGTCCTGCCAAGTATTTGAAGTACAAATTCCACGCAGAAAGGCGACCGGGTCGGGAATCGAACCCAGGCGCTTTTTGCTGCGAGGGGCGAGTGTCACCACTTCGCACAATGTGTAACCCGATCGTTTAAGTTGAAAAGTCAATTGTCGGGCAGAGCGGAAACACCAATGAGCGGCAGCGAGCGTAGCTCCTCTTGCCGGAGCAAGAGGGAAGAAACTCGCCGCCGTGATTGTTCGTGACGAGCGGGAAGGAGGGGAAACGACACGTGCCTACACCCGGGGCTTAAGCAATTCACCGGCCATTTGAACATGGTGGAGCAAAGAAGCAGTTCTTGGGCCAAAATGCCAAATTATTGGTTCGGCAGTCAAATCTTGCTGTCATTTTAACCCTGTTATTCATTCAAACTGGGGAAATGATCCAGGGAAAGTTCTCCAGAAAAATATACATCCATACAGTTTAGAGCTTATACTTCTAATTCGGTTATGGGGTTGTTGACCATACTTCACACTGGTCAATGCAAAACGTGAAGGGGGTGGCCCAACATCGATTCAGATATCAACTAGCCACTGATGTTTGCTGTGGCCGGGAATTAGACTCAGGTCGTCAGGTTCATGGGGAAGTGCGCAAATCACTGCACCACTGCTCTACCCTTCAGCCCTTCAGCTTTAATGTCCGGATTATGCACCGATTCATAACAAACGTTTTTGGGTTAGATCGCGTTATTTATAAATGTGTCGTAACCCTCCACCACCCGACACGGCCAATCAGCAAAAAAGTGTCACGTTGACAAAAGACAAATAGTTCACTACTTTAGCCCACCGGTGTGTTGAAGAGTGAAACCACAACATTTTCACATTTTTTTTTTAAACTGATTATGCACAGAGCGCGAGCATCTTACACAATGCGCCTTCCTTGGACCGGAGTCCGACTTTAACGGCACTTCTCTACAGCCAAGCTGCTCTACAGGGCAACCTGGAAAGTTCGGCAAGCCATGATTTAAATTAAAATCATTGTAGATAACTCACGTGTATTACATGTAATATTGACATGTATTAGAATGTGTTGTGTGTGTGTGTTAATGTAGACAAAAATGTTCGTGCAAATTGTGTGCTGGACGGCGAGTGCTCGCTTAATGCACGGTGTTCACACTATAACGCTGGAACGCGGTTCTTGCTTTCGGGAACACTTCTCGTACAGTGCGGAACGCGCACCGTTATCACCGCTAGAACGCGGTTGCTGAGCGGTTGAAGACGCACGACTTTCTCGAGCCGACCGATCGTGCCAGGGGCGGTACTGCGCGGAGCGATCCGGACTGACCTTCATCTCGCTGAGCACGTCGTCGTCCGTGGTGACGCCGCTGCGCTCCTCGCGGATCCTCAGCGCACGCTGCCGCAGCAGCCGGTCCCGCACCGGCCTGCGCGCCGTCAGGCATCGCGAGCCCTCCGCGCCCGGCCCGTCGGCGCCGCCCGGCCCTCCGCGCCCTGCCGCGCCGCCACCGCACGCCCTCACCTTCCACTCGTACGGAGAGGCCGGCGCCGACGCGGACTGCGGCAGGGGCCGTGCGGCGCCGGCCTCGCGGCGCTCGAACTGGCACAGGCTGGCCAGGCTCAGCTGGCTCTGTGCGTATTCCACCGCCGACTTCTGCTGCACCAGCTGCATGTAGCTGCGGTAGTGGCGCGCGTGCAGCGGGACGGGGGCGCCGCCCGCGTCCGCGCTGGTTGTCGCTGACGCCGCAGCCGCCCTCTCCGGTCGGCATCGCCCGGCACTTGCCGCGGGCCGAGCTCGGGTCGTCGCTCCGGCGTCGTTTGAGCCGCGAGCGCCGTGGCGAGGATCGCGGCCGCCGGGCGGCGAACTCCCGCCGGCTTCCCCGTCCGCCTGTGGCGACGCCGCCGTTGCAAAAGCGGCGGAGGCCGGATCCGGGTCGTGGCCCTCGGGCAGCTCGGCGATGTTCGTGAGTCCTAGTTCCGCGCCGACGTCGTGCGGAGATACGGTGGCGGCCGCGGTGGCGGCCGCGGTGGCAGCCACGTTGACGGCCGCAGTGGCGGCTGCGGCGGCGGTGCCGCCGTGGCTCTGGACGCGCATCTCGAAGCGCCGCAGCTCATCGTGCAGCAGCGCGATCTCGCGCCGCACGTCGGCCACGCCGCACGCCGTCCCCGCCTTCGTCCGCAGGTGGCGCCGCAGATCTGAGCCGACGCCGCTGCCCCCGCGGGGCCCTGCGCGCGACGGGGGGGCGCCCCCAGCGCTGACGCTGATGCCGCCGTCGTGCTCTGAGCTCTCGTCCGTGCGGCCCAGGCCGCTGTCCTTGCCGTGGCCGTGCGACACCGAGTCCGTGAGGCCCGCGTCGTCGTCCGGGAGCGCCCTCGCCTGGAGGGGGTGCGCGCGAGACAGAGGCCACGCGGAAAACCATTTCAGACACGTTTCATTGCGCGAAATTTGGAAAAAAAACAAAAGTTGTATCGGGTTCTGAGACTTGTCATTTGGGTCGTGATCTCTGCAGTGTTATTGTGGTTACTACTAAAGCAGCGTAGATTGTGATTTCAGGCCATGTTTGGGTGTAAACAGCTGACCGCTTGTGATTACCAATTACTGTGTTCGGTTTATTTATAGCGCTTTTGGCACCAAGTCACAAGACGCAGTATCCTCGTGAATCTTTGAGAATGGCCCGTGGAAGCGGATATCACAGAGCTGCATCTGAGATCCCTTCGAGTGACCCTCCTGTCCACACATAATAGAGGGCAGCAATTTCCTCGCTCGCTCTGCCATATGAGAGTACGGTTCTCTGAATTTAGCCAAGTTAAGCGCAGAACCACATTTATTGTGGTTTATTTTGTCCAGACCATCAGCTTTCAGTTTTAACCACAGGCAGCAGCTGCTGCCCGGAATCAGACCCAAGACCTCAGCGGTGCCAGCTCAACGCTCTGACCTCCAAGTTGCCTGGTGACCTCAAGGCGGTCAACGTTGAAGTGTGGCTAGCACAACTTGTTGCACTGTGGCTATTACATTGGCCAAGCTGCTGACATTACCACCACCTCCTCCTTGAAAGTGTTGCTAGACACTTTATAATTTAAAAAAATGAAAGCACTCAATTTAAAACTGTCAGAGTAATGCGAGAGTAAAGGTAATACTAATTATAAGCTGAACACGGAGTGATAATATTGGATTAATGATGCCTGTCTTGTGTAATCTGATTACAGTAACCTATTACCCTCCACCACTCCAACAGGGGTGGTGACATGACCCAGCGGTGGCCCGTTCATCACTTGTTGTGGAGGTTCGCGTTCAGCAGGCCGCCCTGATTAACACCGGAGGTTACTACTGGACCACAACAATGTGCACCCAGGTGTTTTTCATAGGCCATTGTGCTGCACGCATCATGGTCCAAAACTGTCCAAATGTCTTAACGGTTCGAGGTGAGAGTGTGCACCTGGATGAGACTGGAGCCGATGTAGGCGATGGGCTCCATCCGCTCGTCCTGCAGAATCTCCACCCTCAGGGTCTCCATCACAGCTCGGTGCTCTTCCTCCACCCAGCCGTCCTCAAGCTGAGCACCACGCCACGATCCATCAATCAACATCGACTCTCTGTGCTCACCATCACCTTGTGATTTGACTTTCATTCCGCTATGTTATCCAGTCTTGGTGGCCACCCATCCAAGCAGTAATCAGACTCTAAGCTGCTTAGCTTCCAATATCGAACGAGGGTGGGTACATTCAGGGGGATTTGGTTATCGCCAAAAATACATTTAAGAAATTATAAAGAACTAAATAACCTTTGGAACCTCATTTGCCAGTAACAAAATATGATAATTGTTTTTTTACCCTTTTATCTGGCAACAAAACTGACACCTTTTTTACAAGGAGTCATGTTTGCATTGACCACAATACCTGCAGTCGGAATGCAAACAAAAAACATAACTCTGATAATGTATGCACTTGTCCTTGAAATTGATTGGTCCACACCCGAGACAGCTTTCTTTAGAGCCTAGTCCCACATGGTGTTGGACCAGATGGCGCCTTTTGGCTGCGTCGCATTGTGGGCCTGTGCTAATTAGCTGGGTAAAAAAGGTGTCAGTTTTGTTGCCAGATGAAAGGGTAAAAAAACAATTATCAACTAAATAACCTCTTCTCGGACGCCCGACCCCACACGTGCATTGCGAGCGGTAGAATCCGCTCCGATGGTGGACTCCGCGAATCCCTGTCGCCCAGTGTCCGCACCGATGCACCACGGCCGCATGTCCCACGTATCGGCAAGCTGCGTACCTGCGTGTCGGGCCGTGCCAGCAGCAGCGACACGTCGGTGCCCTCCTCCTGGGTGAGGCGCGCCACCGCCTGCCGCCGGTCGTGCACGTCCAGCCCATTGATCTGAGCGAGAGGGAGAGACGTGTTGCCATGCGGGCCCTCGCTCGCTCGCCCAGGGCACGTCCGGGTGGCCATGGCATGGCCGGCGTGCGTATGTTGGGCCCTCTGTGTACATTGTGACCCAGCACCCGCACGCTCATTCCGCTCACCGGTGGTCAGTCGCTTCCTTGTCGACGTCTATCGCTCCTACTACCGTGGTTACCGTTACCCTGAACTTCGCTCAGCGATTCCTCCGCCCATGCCGAGGACTCGGACTGACTGTTTCGGCTCATCCACTCTTTTCAACTTCCCTACTCTGCAGTCCCAACAACAACACCACTTTTGCTCACACGTGCACTGCAGGCCACGTCACTTCTCTTTCTGCGTCTTCCCTCGCGCTGCTCCACTTTGCAATCCCTTTCCATCAAAATAACATTTGCTGAATTCAAGAAACATATGAGCTCTTATCCATTACAAGTTCTAGATGTTGTTTGTTGCTGGCTGCGTCGCGTTGTGGGCCTGTGCTCATTAGCTGGGTGTAATACACACTAGCCTAGAGCCCGTCCAGGGACGGGTGTATTGCAGTTAATCTGAAATATGAAATCGAAAATAATGACTCGCTCATGATTATTAATGAGGTGGTGGAGGCGGGGTCCACGTGAGTGACGTCATCCACTCATGATTATTAATGAGGGGGGTGCTCCATGTGGAGTGACGTCAACCACTCATGATTATTAATGAGGGGGGTGCTCCATGTGGAGTGACGTCATCCGCTCATGATTATTAATGAGGGGGGTGCTCCATGTGGAGTGACGTCAACCGCTCATGATTATTAATGAGGGGGGTGCTCCATGTGGAGTGACGTCAACCGCTCATGATTATTAATGAGGGAGGGTTGGCCTCATGTGGAGTGACGTCACGCGCAGGAAACACAGACATTCTTGGCTCATTATAGTAGTAAATGATATTATATATATGTATTGATCTATCATTTAGAAAGCTAGAAATCTAGGCTTGCATATTAGACTGGCTGCCAAATGACGATAGCTCGGCAATTGGTGCGGGAGGCAGGCATGGTCAAAATGCTTTCACGATGTCAAAGGGCTACGGTCGTAGACTCTCCAAATCTTCAAGGTTTCACAGCCCCAGTTGCGCGTGATGCAAGCCGTCTGTAAAGTTATCACCGTACGGGTGCATCTCGGTTGTAAGGTGAGGGTACCTGTAGGATCCTGTCGCCCTCTCTGATGCGCCCGTCCCGTGCCGCGATGCTGTTGGGATTCACCTGCAACGATCAGACACGTTGACAATTCGACATCGCGTCTGGGTAACGGTGCAGCCCCCCCCCCCCCCTTTCCTTTTGTTTTCTCGCGGTTGCTTCCACTTCTGGCAGAAGCGCCTCGAACAGAGGGAGCTCGAAAGGAGGTTGGGTCTAATTTGTCCTAGCTGGACAGATGTCTTTGAGAAGGTGGGAGTAACCCACACTTTAGCCCACCACGCACGACCTGCCGACACGTACACTCATTGTGGTGAACACCAATTGTGGTGAACACCAATTGTGGTGAACACCAATTGTGGTGAACACCAATTGTGGTGAACACCAATTGTGGTGAACACCAATTGTGGTGAACACCAATTGTGGTGAACACCAATTGTGGTGAACACCAATTGTGGTGAACACCAATTGTGGTGAACACCAATTGTGGTGAACCCAACAAAGGTGGTGGAGAGGAGGATTTTCGAAACTTGCGTTTTCCTTGCAACTGCCGTGCCAGGATATGGAGTTGAACCGGTGACCTACGAACTGCAAGTCCAGTGCGCTGCTAACCGTTTCACCACTCTGTCAGCGCGCACGCTATGTTTAATGCGAGTATAGTTCATTAGGAACAGTTGAAGACACATGCAGACACGTGGCCTAATTTGTGGTGTCGACTCGTCTGAGTGTCTGTGCGTCGGTTTGTGTTGATCGCCAGGCCAAGTGTGAGGTCATGACACCTATTTAAGAAGCCGGGTCACATGACGTGGTTATTCTGACTCGCTGCATCTTGTGCTTAAGATACTGGATGCAGTTGCAAGCAAAACGCCGTAGATATATTGATCATTCTGTTTGTGAGAATTGTCCTTTAACTTCCCGCTGAGCTGAAACAATCACAATTGATGCACAACAAGCTCACTATGATGAACGCGATGCTGGTGTTGCTGTGATAATGCAATTTACACGCTGTGTGAATGTGGACACTATGCGCATGCTGGGAAAACACTACGTCGAAAGTATGTGGACGATATGTGGATGCTGTGTAGATGCTGTGTGGATACGAACTGATGTATGTTGAACCTCTTTTGCACCGTACGTAGCCAACCGTGGTAATCAGTTGTGTGATCACAATGTAGATGCTATTCATGACACGTGGACACTGTGGATGCTGTGAACGCTGGCTGGATGCTGTGTGGATGCAATTTGAACACTTAGTAGATGCTGTGTGGACACTGGATGCTGTGTGGACACTGGATGCTGTGTGGACAACGTACGCGACAGGCAGACACGGCGTCGGTGGTGCTGCTGCTGCTCGCTTACCTGGCTCACGTAGATGCCGGCGTCGTCCTCGTCCTCCGTGCGGTAGCACACGGTGAGGCCGAGCCGCTCCCGGCTTGAGCCCCGGTGCAAATCCACCTCCTGTGGGCAACAAGGGGGAGGAGGAGGGGGGGGGGAGATGGTTGCGCACCCAGCAGCAGGCAACAGTCACCACCACCCACAGTCAACATCCTCACATTCGCATGTCCTTAGACTGGCACGTGTTGGTGGTGTGGTGAAAAAGATTGGGTGACAATTGCCACGTCATTATTTCTAACACCATTTGCAGTCAACTCAACCCCGTCAGCCGTCCAGGGTCAATAAAATAAGCACAGTCCAAGCATGTGGGAGGTCTACAGTGTTTGTGTTCCATGTAGGCCCCCATCAACCAAATGCAAAACCTGAGCCACTGCCTCTAGGCCACCACCCACGGATAAGAACACTGCCCCAATCCCCCCTCCGTGGGCAGGAGGCCCGGACTCTACTTGGTCTGTTGAATTTCTTTCACACTGTACGTAGCCAACCGTACTAATTGGAGGTGTGTAAAGCCACTGGGTAATGGGATACATTCGCAAAAACAAATACAAGGTGTTTTATTTCTTGTCATACGGCATGCGTATCATCAATTATTATGCTTGTTTTCCCAGGAAAGCCTGAGTCTCAAGCCCCATGTTTCAGGAGGCTCCCGTAAAGTTGTTTCAGTCGGGGGTGATGTTGTGACTGTATTCCCAATTGAGCCATTTTCAGGTAATTTTTCAGCATTTAGAAGTTTTCTTCCAATGCCAGTAACATTGTGTGCCTTTAAGATTATGACCAGATTGCCCAGAATGTACCTGATCTCATCAGCGATCAGAAGCCAAGCTGGGTTCAGTTTGGATAGTGCTTGGATGGGTGACCCACATGCAGAACAGGTGCTATAGGCTGCGGGGGGTATATGTTGTCACCACCGGTCAGCACTGTACTATGCTGCAACATCTGTTCCGAGGCGTCACTCACCACTGACCAGCGTGGTGAAGTATGGTCAAATAACCCCCAAGACATGCAATGAGTAGGGAAATAAAACACACGTTACACAACGTGTGTAGATATTTCACGTACACATGTTATATAACAGCATAAATAAAAAAGGAAAACTGATTTAATTATATTGTAAATGAAGCTTAATGTGGGATTATGGAAAAATGCCATTTGCAAGCTTCGTTTCTGACATTTGCTGTATCGTACGTATTTATATTCATCTTCAGGAATATTCTATTTTTCAGAAGTTTATTAATTGAATTGGAATTTGCAAATGGCCAGGCTCCATTTATAATGAGCTAATTAAATCTACATGGTTGACTTTAATAGGAAACAAACTAGTCTCAAAGTCTGAACAAATGTTTCTGCTAAAAATTAATGGTGCTTCAGACAATTATCATTTGGTTACTAATTGGCTGCATTGTTATTGTAAGGACGACCGTACGATCTGCTCCGCAAACGACAAAAGACTTTGCCAAGTCGTTCCAAGTCAGCCATGTGCCAAGGTAATGGGTTTCTCTGCTATTTGGTTTCACGAGTCATGGTCATTATTTAAGCACCGCAGCCCAGCGGATACGGAACAAATATCACGGGGATTGCGCCTATGGTGATACACAAGCACAAGGCCTGGCGCAAATTTACAGCTTCACGTGTGAACGTTTTTAAGTGGTAGGACCCATTTTCCAGCTCATGCCCTGGAAATGTCAAAATGTTCCATATATCAAGCTGTAAAATGTGTGTCGACTTTTACACTCGTATCACTAAAGGCAAAATTCTTTAAACATCACCCTGGGCTACCGTGTGATATGTGGTAGTAAGAATATTTGAGTAGGCGATTATTAGAGGAACGGGCCAATGTTTGAAAAAAAATTTCGTTATAACAGCCTCCAATACCAAAACGCAGGGATGCCAACAGGTTTGTGCATAGTGTAGCGATTATTTTATCTCAGGGCGCTCTCAACACGATAACTGACCTCTTCTTGGTTCTTTCGGAAAAGTCACGTAGAAGGGGAGTTATAAAATAATAAAAATCAAACATAATAAAATAATTCTCACGACGTTTCGGCCACAACGCAAGCAGCAGTCCTCAGGTGAAGAATGAAACACCACCAAGCTTGGAGCGTATATTTAAGCTGAGTTGGAGGGGGGAAGAAGAGCGCCTTGCATATTTTTTTGTCAAGGCGCTCTTCTTCCCCCTCCAACCCAGCTTAAATATACGCTCCAAGCTTAGTGGTGTTTCATTCTTCACCTCAGGACGGCTGCTTGCGTTGTGGCCGAAACGTCGTGAGAATTATTTTATTATGTTTGATTTTTATTATTTTATTACTTCCCTTCTACGTGACTTACCGAAAGAACCAAGAAGATGAATCCCTGCAGTCACGAAAGCTTTAAATCGAAACGATAAGTGACATAAAATCTCGTCTCAACACATTGCACAGGGCACCCAAGTGACCACTGTCCTCGTGGGCACAATGTGACTCGGCACCTGGCCTGCAGATGGGCATGAGTCTGCCAGTAGGGGGACATGACTGCTATACCGTATCTTGTCTCCACATCATTTATATAGAGCCTTATCCAAGGCGCTTTACACGGAATTAATAATAGTACATGTGAATGTAATGGAGGAGATGAGGTGAATGAAATAGAAGCAATGGGCAAATCTGCGAGGTGTGAAATCGGTGAAAGCGAAATTGATGACAGTGAATGATAATGAATAGATTGAATGAATGGAGAATGAGTGAGAGCCATCTGATGAGAATATGGAGAGGGAAAAGTAACGGTGGCGGATACGAGGTGGAGTTTAAGGGGTTGCGGGATGAGCTAGGGATAACAATAAGTGAGTTTTGAGTGTGCAGCGGAAACTAGTGAGCGAACACGACTGTTTAATGTGGAGGGGGAAGTTTGTTCCAGTGAAGAGGGGGGGGGGGCAGGAAGAGAGAAAGAGCGAAAGCATGGATTGAGTGCAAGCAGAAGGAGGAGGAACAGAGAGAGACAGCAAAGATTGTGAACGCAGAGGGCGGGAAGGCAACACGTAGAATGAAATTAGCGTGGCAAGATATGGTGAGACAAGACCATGAAGGGATTTGCAGAGCAGGGTGAGGAATTTGAACAGGCAACGGTAATGGACAAGGAGCCAACGCAGTTGCGCGAGGAAGGTCGAGGTATGGGAATTATAGGGAGGGTTGAATATGAGCCCAGGAGAGTCATTTTGGACTTGTAGAAGGGGGGCAAAAGAGTAAATGTGCAGACCGAGCATAAGAGAGTTGCGGTAGTCCAGACGGGTATGGATAAGGGAATGGATTAGAAGCGTTGCAGCAGAAATGGAAATAAGCGGTCGGATTTTGCGAATGTTGAACGAATGAAACCGGCAAATATGGGTCGTGGAGGAAATGTGACCATGAAGGAGAGGGAAGAGTCAAAGATAACAACAGTGAGGTTGTGACTGAGGAAACAGGGGAAATAGATAAAGGAGGGAAATAAATGGTGGGACAGTGAGGAGGTGAACGGGAGGTTTGGAAAAAGATCGTTTGAGTTTTGGAAGGAATGAGGGAGAGAAAGTGACGTGACATCCAAGATTGGATAGAAACCAGACAGGATGAGATGCGGGAGGCGAGGTCACGGGAACAGGAAGGAAATGAGAATAAAATGTTGATGTCATCTGCGAATAAATGATGGGGAAAGTTCAGCGAAGAAAGGAAAGATGCAAGCAGTGAGAGAGAGAGAGAAGTAGGGGACCAAGAACTGACGCTTGAGGAGCACCAACAGTGAAGGGGGCTGGGGGGGGGGAAGCGGCGATGATTGAATGAGACCGAAGAGGGGCGCACGGAGAGGTAGGACTGTAACCAGGAAATTGGTGCGCACAGAGATACCAAGAGAAGAGAGTGTAGCGAAAAAGAGTCGGATGGTCAACCGTTTCGAAAGCTGAGGACAGATCGAGGAGTATAGAAGAGAGGCCACAAGGGGCAGAGATAGCCAGGTGAGTCTGAGCCGTTTCGGCTGAATGAGAGAGACGAAACCCAGATTGGAATTGGGGGTAGAGAGAGTTAGATGATACGTAGTGGGTAAGACGAGAGTGTACCAGGTGTTCTAAGAGTTTTGGGGGAAATCGGGGAGAAGGGGAATGAGCTGGTAGTTCGCAGGAGAAGAGGTATCAAAAATGATTTTTTGAGGAGTGGTACAATAATGGCTGACTTATAGATTGCAGGAAAGACACCAGTGGAAAGGGAGGAATTTCATAGGGACACTAGGTCGGGTAATATTAAAGGAAAGAGTCCGGTAGAAGGGAAGCAGGGATGGGATTGAGAGCAAGTGGGTAATGTGTCAAATTTGGACCGTGACGTGGCACACAATTTCAAATGGTGTCAGAGGATCTTTAGTATACACCGTGACGCAGACGTCGTGTAGATCTATTTTTATGGTTTATATAATCAGTAGTTCATAATAAACGTTTTTGGGTTAGATCACGTTATTTATAAATGTGTTGTAACCCTCCACCACCCGAGACGGCCAATCAGTAAAAAAGTGTCACGTTGACAAAAGACAAATAGTTCACTACTTTAGCCCACCGGTGTGTTGAAGAGTGAATCCACAACATTTACAGTTTTTGGGTACGACGTTTCACTGGTAATTACATCCGCGATCTAACTCAAAAACATTATTATGAATAATATTGGTCGCGAAAGCCTACGTGTTCTGCCTCACGGCAGGGATTTTGCCTCACGGCAGATGGGGGGGGGGGGCGTATGTACACATTAATTTCCTGTTTTTGATGCTAAGTTTGGTCACGTGACCAGGAAGTTGCGATTTGAGATTCCCGCTCAACCACGCGGGCGTCGGCCATTACACACATAATTCAAGATGGCGGCACACATCGCATCCCAGTGAAGCCAGCCGCAATTGTCCATTGTGGGACTTTAAGAAGCATTGTCTGTAAGTTCGTTTATATTCTTATAATATTGGTAATACTGTTATAATGTTAGAATGACCGTTATAATGATGTAAATGCCTTTATAATGCTGTTAAATTGTTATGATAAATACGAGGCCTAGTTAACAACGAAGCCTGTAACTTTCCTTATTGTGAATGTTACTTGTAATTTAATAAGTCGAATCAAACTTGTACCCAAATAACTTTATTGCGATCTGGAGAGCAAGGATGACGAAATGTCTCATTCATAGTGCAGTGTTATGTGTAGTACTGTACATCTGGGGTGCAGTGTGATGATAACACGGTGTGCCTTTATGTAACACAGCAGCTTATGCTCTTGTATAGTTATTCAGTGGTAATGTAGGGGCCTGGTCCATCCAGGATCTATTGTTTAGAGACATGTTATCTAAGACAATGTTATGATGCTGTGGTGTTCATTCATTGTGTTGGTGTTTCCGGGTATTAACAGATGCTGTATCTGTGCTGTTTTCTCACCAGTTTTACCTCGTTAAATTAAATAAATGACGTTTGGAGTCAGACGTTCATCCTGGCTCTGAGGGTTTATTGGACGCGAGGTTAACTACTCAGCTAGCGGGGCAACGCAGCGCACAGCGAGGCCGAGACACTACGTGTTAAACAATCAGCAGTATTAACCAAGGCGGCTTCAGGGCTCAAACCGTAAACCTTTGCAACAAATGGCAAAAGCCCCACCACTTGGTTACGCTACCGCCCCGGAGCAGAATATTCCCAGTTTAACCTCGCGTACTGCTGGGGCAAGTGCTGTGAGCGA
Organism: Lethenteron reissneri; assembly: GCF_015708825.2. Lineage (NCBI taxonomy): Eukaryota > Metazoa > Chordata > Hyperoartia > Petromyzontiformes > Petromyzontidae > Lethenteron > Lethenteron reissneri. The sequence continues at coordinate 10,546,486 of NC_083833.1, forward strand.
GCACTTGCCGAGGCCAACACGGCATTTGGGGGCGGTGTTGTCAGTGCCACACATTGCTGCCTCTTTCTCTCCCTAGCGCTGATGTTTCATTTGCTGACGGATGTGCGGTGGAACGTGGAGGTGCAGCAGCTACGCAAGAGCACGATATAACGCGGTGCTAACCGCGCATGCAGACTCCTCACCTCATACTCCAGACCCTCCGCATGGTGGGCATCCTGCTGCATGCTGGGAAGGTAGTCGCTTGAGTCAAAGTATTCGGATGGCAGCTCACAGAGGCTGCATGGGAGACACCAAGTGCGGCAAATGTCCTCGGAGTTATACGCGACGGAGGGCATGAGCAGCGCGCGTCTCGTGTATGCACACAGGGGGCTGCGTGGTGCTGTCCCGATGCTTTGTTTATTAACGCATCCCTCGGGTGATGTCACACACACGTGAGTAATTGCTGCACCGTGTGATTGTGGATGTGGTTCAATTATGCATCTCGATTTGTTTTAAGAATCTTTTTTGAGTCTCCTCTATTATTACTGTCCTGTTCGTAGTTTTTTCCACTCCATAAGCATAATTGTAACAGATGCAGATATGTTGCTTGCAATTAAAAAGCGATACTTACACATGTAAGTTGACGCTTTGCGAGCCTTAGTTATTAATATTAAGCTTACGGATCGTTGCAGCATTGTATGTATGGACAAATGGATTTTACATTGAACCAAAATTGATTAAGATAAAAGCAATGTCAAAATATATAGCTTTGGTCCACTTACTGGATTGAGTCTGAGGATTGAACCAATTTGTGCCGTGTTATTCCCTCGTATGCATGGTGGGTTGCCTCTGCCTACTCCAGCTTCCTCACACAGGAAGCCAAACACCCATAAGCGGAAGAGGCCAAACATCACAATGCACAATCCCCTCCTGAGAACAAGTCTTGGGCCACATTCAGGCTTTCCCAGATACATAATCAGCATTCTTATTGTAATAGGTTTTGACCCTTTCAACTGGTACAAAACTGACACCTTTATACAAGGCATCATGTTTGCAATAACCACAACACAAGCAGTCAAAATGCAAACAAAGAAACAATTCTGATAATGATAATCACTGTCCTTGAAGTTGATTGGTCCACATCCGAGACAGCTTTTCTTAGAGCCTAGTCTCCATTGGTGTTGGACCAGATGACGCCAAAAGGCGTACAACTCAAAAACAGCGCACAGCATTCTTATTATTGTGGTACAAGAGAGTCTGATGGCAGTAAATCCACGACCCATGGGCAAAGCATCAGCACTGACCCCTGGGCCAGCAGCAGGGGATGCACGTTGGGCAGGGGCGGCGTGGCCGGGCTGCGCGGACCGCTGGGCGAGGCTGGCAACTCGGTCTGCGTGCTGGCGTCCGTGCGCGCGCGTCCGCCCGGTGGCCTCGGTGGGGCCAGCGACGGGCGGCCCCTGCGCAGCACCTCCACCACGACGGGGTCGCGCGCCGCTCGCAGCAGCGCCGCCTCCGTCACCGCCGCCTCCTCCTCCCCGTGCGCCGCCTTGCCGGAGTCCTTGCCGCCCACCTAGACGCGCGAGGGAGACTCGAGCGTGAACGCACGCGGCGGGCCTGCGTGTCGCCGTGGCACTCCGGTGTCAATTGCGGACGCGTCACGGACACCTGCTTCAAAAAGATAACGCGGCACTGAAAGCAAGAAATGCAGACATCCCTCCGGGTTGGATCGTGTGCCGTTGGGCACGATGTCTCGCGCTTCTTCAGGAACTGCAGCTCTAAAACACAGCACAGCCGCGAAAACAGAAACATCTGGAAACAAAGAGAGATGGCAAAAAAATATGGCGTCTCCATGCTCCAATGAGCATTAGTCGGGTCACATCTCCATGATAATTATCGGTCTTGAGACGCTGGTGGAATTTTTCCACATTATCAAGGTAGGACCCAGTCTATCCATGAGATGTTCAACGTCGCGCTCCGGCGTGGTAGAGATTCTCATTTAATCGAGCATTAAGCGACGATTAGCCGAGCAGATCTGCAGCCGGCATTTGAGCTCACGGCCTTCTGACTGCTGGCCAGGTTCATGCGGAATTTATCTGATCAGGAATCGTCCCTTGCGCAAGCACCACTCGCTCACGCATAAAGCTCAGCCAAGTTATAATTTGGTTTTTACCCTTTTATCTGGCAACAAAACTGACACCTTTTTTACGAGGAGTCATGTTTGCATAGACCACAATACCTGCAGTCATAATGCAAACAAAAAACATAACTCTGATAATGTGCACTGTCCTTGAAGTTGATTGGTCCACACCCGAGACAGCTTTCCTTAGAGCCTAGTCTCACATGGGTTGGACCAGATGACGCCAAAAGGCGCACAACTCAAAGACAATGCACCATCAGAGTATGAGAGCTCGGTGTAAGCATTTACACCATTGGTACCTCATTTGCCAGTAAAAAATATGATAATTGGTTTCAGCCAAGTAATCCAGCGGTCGATTTCCTTCGTCGCCAGGCAAATGCACAGCGACCGCACTGGCACAGATCCGCACGGACGTACCCACCACACACTTCATTCAACAGCAGTCCCGGTTAAACGAGCGCATGTAATAAACGCGATTTGAAAGGCAAATGTGATTACGTGCCGCCGTAAGTATGCTCACACATTCCACTGTAAGCTCTCTCCTGAATGTGCCTCGGGGCTCGTGTGAAACCTCTTAAACAGCCAGGGAGCATTTAGCGGCAATGCCCGTGCGCCGACGCAGATTAACCCTTGACGAAGAACCTCTCGCTAGCCCCCCACCCTCCGCGCTTCCCTCTTCGCTTTTACGAGAGCCGTAGTGCGAGCGTCAGGGCTGCGGTAAAAGTCGCACTGGTACCGAGCAGAGCGCGATCGCTGGCAAGGCCATTCCGCTCGGAGCTCACTGGACAGAAGCAGACGAGAATACCGGGTGGGACCTGTGATGGGCACTGTTAACACCAAAACTAAAAAGTGAACAAAAATTAGGAGGGGGGGGGGGGGGGGGGTCCTGGCAGGGTGTTATGATGCCTCGCTTCACGAATTATTATCAAGTCCCTTGGCTCGCAATGCTTGCATTGCATCCCGCATATAAAGATCTATGCTTTTTTCGGCCAATGCAAATTATAAACATGATATGCTAATTTTACACTGAGGCTAATGGAGGGAGCATAAATGCACAATTGAGAAAGCGAGAACATAAATGAGAATTAATTATTTCACTGGACCACCGCTAGGCCACGGTGAGGGACTTGAGGTGGGGTTCAGAGTTGGGCTGATGGGAGAGCTGGCAGTAGCAGGGCTTGGCTCTTCACCGATTACACTGGTCAACACACTTTTTCTGGCATAAGGTATTTCAACGGTCTTAAGGTAATTTTGGGGTGCTGATTCCAAATCTGGCATCAGTTTTTGTCCATCACATCAGGTTTTTGAGATATCAAATATTGCATTTTCAATAAAAACTGCAAAATAAAAATATTAAATAAATGTGGATATCTACATAAAATGATATTATAAACACACTATCCTAAAAATACAGCACCATATTTTAACACTAAAGCAGTCACTGACTCGCAACAACTTGCAATCATAAGTGACAGAGTTAATTTCGGGTAAAATCAATGAAAATGGGGTATGCCGATAGCATAAAAATTTGATGTGATAGAGCAAATCTGAGATCAAATTTGGAATCAGCACCCTGAAAAATTAAAACAGCTGCAAAAGTCCAGGCCAGTGTAATCTTCCAGGCTGCAAGTCGACTGGGGGTAGGCATGTGAATAGTCGCCAACGCGAGAGCTCCACCGGATGCAGTGCTTTTCCAGGTCACCGACTTGGAGACACCTGGTTGAAATAAAACCCTGGCTTAATTGGGAAAATTCACTTGGCAAAATTGCCCCCTTTTGCGAAAACTTGGCAGGACCCTCCTGAAAAAAGAGTCTTGAGACTCAGTGTGGCTTGCCCGGGTAAATGAGCATATTGATAATAACAATGATGAAAATAAACTGCACCTGATTGACATTTAACAAAACCATAATTTTTTATTGTTAACTTATTTCATTTAAGCAGAGGCACAGTGATTAGCACACTGCGCTCTGAACGCAGTGACCCACGTTAAATTTCCAGCCACATACATCATTGGTATATGACGCACCTCCGATTAGGATGGTTGATTAGGACGGTTGTCTTAATACGGTGAGAAATGGACGCAACTTATTATTTAACCCCATACGGTATTGTGTGTCACTCTGAAGTCATCTTGTACTGTTTGGTCTATGTTTTAGTATGGAGATGCGATGTCTCATAGGGCCATAGCCTGCTTAAATTAAGGGCTGGTGCAATGTGCACAAGTCAGTAGGGGTCTAACAATTTATTCCCCTGGCGGTTATATGACTCGGGGTCACAATCTGATTTAAGTATTGATTCTGTTTTTGTCTCGTTGTTACAGTCTCATATTTGTATTTTCTCATGTTCACGAAATTGAACAGCATCGATGTTTACACGCGTGATTTGATACATGCATCTGGAGTCTGAAACAGGCTATGAATCTATGAATCCTTGCAAACCTACCACTCAAGACAAAACCATTTTCATCAAATGTTGTGGGGGATGTTTGGTTTCTTTTTTTTTAACAGTCATTCTCCATCCACTGCTGGATGAGGGAAGGCCTCCACACACTGTATCGATCGTGGGGGGTTGCTTTGACCAAACTGCAGCATATTTGGTCAGTGCAGTTTGGTGAAACGGGGGCCCATGACCGGTTGGGATATCACGAGAGGATGACTTTATAGGTTGTAGGGGCAAGTACTGTTAATGGGCATCTATTAAAGAGGGTGGTGTCTCCATCACTCTGCCAAAGATGTCTCCTAAGTACTCGTGTTCACACTCCACATCAGCTACTCATTTCAGACTGGACCAAGTGCAGACAGAGACCACTTGCTACCGATGTTAGCCATGGCGAGGAATTGAAACCAGGTTGCCAAGTGCATAGTGCAGTGTGCAAAACTTCCACACATAGGAAGACAAAGATCCCCCATATAGCCTTTGCAGACTTTTAGGGCAAGTGCTGTTAGCGAGAACTGATGAAGGCCAGCACGGCACACGAGGGGGTGGGTGGCCAGCACCACGCCCGGCCGCCTTTGTCTCCCCAGTGGCGATGTTTACACACCGCACCTTGTCCTCATTTGAAGCTGAGACGACCTAGGGGAGGCCCACGACCGATTCAAATAATCGTCACAGGTGTTGGCCATGAACAGGAATCGAACTCGGGTCTAAAGGTTCCTAGTGCAGTGCGCTAACCACTACAGTGACTACACCACCACTGCCCACACACAAAGACAAAGATCCCCCGTATAGCCTGAACAGACTGTTGGGGAAAGTGCCGTTAGCGGGCACCTATGAGGGCCAGCACGGCACACGAGGGGGTGGGTGGTCAACACCATGCGCGGCCGCCTTTGTCTCCCCAGTGATGATGTTTACACACCACACGAGGTATTCATTTTAAGGCTGAGTCGACCTAGGGGAGGCCCAGGACCGGGAATCGAACTCGGGGGGCCGGGTTTGATGCACAGCGCGCTAGCCGCTACACTAGCGCTCCCCACAGACACAATGTCTCACTCCTGCACACACTACAGTAATATATTTTGCATGACACATGCTGACGCACACACACGGGTTTACAATTAAAATAAATTATTCCACTTAAACGAACAAAAACATATTTTTATTATTCCTATTCACCGTGTTCAAAATGTAAACACTGTATTCATTCTGCCCTTAGGTGAGGATAAATGTAAGGAGATGTGATATTTCGATTTTTCCAAGCATTCATACCGAAATAAACAGCATTTACTGGAGCAAATTATCCATCAGCTACCCCACGGACACACTGGCAGACAGATCGCCTCTGCATGCACAGTGTGCCTATTAACATTGGACTGCTGCTGAGTGAGCACATGTATTGTCTGTGCACTCATACACACAAGCAGCACCTAGAACTGCGTGCATATTGCACTGCATAGGACTAGCTGCGCACTGAACACAATCATAATCACACTACCACGATGAACCGGGGTTGCTAAAATCAGTTATTTTACATTTCTGGTTTGCCGCAAAGATAGAAATGTCAGAAGAAGTAAACTTAGCAGGTTTGTAATTCAGGAGTTTTTTTATTGGGGTTGGATTATGTCGGTGTGGAATATTTTTTTACGATAACCACCACCACCCGACAGGGCACAACAAATTAAGTTGTGACCCCATCGGGGGGAATATGCCAAATGATTTGTTTTTTGGGCAAAACCAATATTGAAACAATTGGCATTATACCTTCACGATCTAAAACAAAAGTAACTAATTATGATACGGTATAATAATGGTCGTGAAAACGTACATTTGAAAATTACAGCTTTAATTATCTTAAACCAGCGCATTCATGACCAACATTCCATTGGACACGGTTACCGGTTCGTGACTTCTGTTGGAGAGTGGTAATCGATTTTGGACAGGAGTTGTGGTCTCTGCTCCACAACCCTGCAGTGAATGCACTCCTGGAGGGAAAGTAGTTGCAATGTCCCAGCATCATTAAATCCTTTATATTAAGTTCGCTTGCTTGCTTGCTTGCGTGCTTGCTTGCTTGCGTGCTTGCTTACTTGCTTACGACCGTGCAAATCTTTCGGTCGTTTTTTAACCCACTTCCCGTGATCCAATCGAGCTGACATTTTCCACACAGACTGGTTGTGCTAGACAATTAATGTTCGTGAAAAAAAATTCCTACATTTTACACTGTTTAGGGAAAACAAATTAAATATTTAATTACCAATTGCTTAATGGTGGCAGACAATCATCTGACCCATAGGTGGCAGCCATCTCAAGCCAGAGGATGAGAGGACTCTAGCCGCCACGCATATAAAGGATTTATAGTGAAAAACTTTGTTTTTACGGGTTTACTTGTTTTACAATATTACTTTCAATGCAAATTATATTTAGTCATAATTATTGATTATTTTATATTCAATGGTTCTTTCGGTAAAGTCATGTAGATAGAAAAAAAAATAACGACCGCTTGTGTTGCGATCGAAACGTCGTGATGTTTTTATAATTTTTTATTCACTTTATTTTCATTTTATTATTTCATTGTTATTTTAAAAAATCTATCTACGTGACTTTACCGAAAAAAACGTAGAATATGAATTCCTGCAGTCACGAAAGTTTTAAGTCAAAATTTAATTATTGATTATTGAAGGAGTCGTCTTGTTACTCAATAGCTCCTAATAGGTAATGATTCAGATACCAATTAAAAAACTCATCATCAGCAAACCTTTATTTAATTAATTCTTATTCATCCCAACCCCAATATGTAAATGGCAGTCTGCAACTCTCATTACCCACTCTATGTGTGCATCTCTAATCACGCGCTATGGAAGAAGGACCAGTGCCCGAAACGTCACCCATAATATATTTATCCTTTAAAGGCCACAATGTCATAACGAATGCTGAGGGTTTCGGTTAAACGACAGAAGATGCATCATGTAACACTGCATGTCTGTTAAACACTGCACATAAACACACACATGGGTACGGCCTAAGGGCACCACTGCAGTTACATTCATTCACAACGGTACAACTTGTGTAGGAGCACCCACCCACATTCACCACCTCATCCACATCACCTGCCACACACTCCCCTGTGCCAGTGTACTGCATATACTCCAGCTACAGTATGTACACCTGAGGAAGACCAGTAGGCCGAAACGTCGATATAATTCTCTGTTTTACAATACTCTGAAAAACTGTTCATTTCCAAGCTGTTATTTTGAACCGTTTGACACGAGGCTGCCCATCGCCATGAGACGCGACACGCATCAGCAGTCCGCTGCACATGCTGCTGTGACATGCACATTAATACAGATCAATTGACATCTCTGGGTCTCTCCACTGCTGGGTGAAATCCTCCACACGCCATAACCAACCGCGGTACATCCGCTGGTGAATGAAAGCCTCTCCAATGCTCGTCCACATCGCGAGCATGAGATGCCACAGACAGTAGTCATGCTGCAGCCGTACAGTCTATTAACATACATGCGCCTTATTACACATTAATGCACAAAATGTCACACCTCGCTTCTGCATAGCGGCTGCGGTGTAATATCAACCAACGCAAGCTCGAATCCAGCCAATCATCCCTCCCGGGGCCGATAAAACTAAGAACACTCTACGAACGGCCACAATAGTGGTCGGACCTCTGGGGGACACTGCCTCGGGCACCTGTCCCGGGAATGTGACGGTGTAATATAATACACATGCAGCTATGTAGCACAGGCGAGCAATGTTATATAACCATGCACAATATACACGACTGGGAAGCTAAGCCGGGCTGGTCCTGGGTAGATGGATGCGCGCCATGTCCGTCAGGTTGCAATTATTAAAATAAATAAACTCCGGCTCATAAAGGCCGCTGCGTGGCTACATTGCGTGAGCAGAGCAGCAGTATCCGTCATTGTGCTGTACTTCTATGCTCGCCTGGCCTTTACACAACCCAGCATTGACCAACGCGGTGAAGTATGGTCATACAACCCCCCCACCCCCCCTCCTCACCACCACGACACGGCACAGGCCCTCGTCCAGCAGAAAAGCATTGCACGCGATGTCTGATACACGTACGGCCAAGTGAAGCACACATCTACAACACCCGTGCACAATGCACCGTGTACCCCAGTCTCTAGCGGCCACGGCCCTTGCACCACCCAGGGGTCAGCGTGCCACGCGACCTCCTGCCGCGAGTTAGAAATCCGCAGAAGCTCCCCCCACCCACCCACTCACCCCCCACCCCACCACTCACCTGGCAAACTTCATACAGCAGCTTGTACTGCTCGTCCTTGGAGCGCAGGGCGCACAGCGTGCAGCCCATGACACACACGCGCACACACCAGCCCCCCCCCCTTTTTTCCTCCACGCCTCAATGGTTTCTCCCACCCCCCGGCCGGGCCCCGCTTGCCCCCCCCTGCCCCCTGCCCCCCCCGGGGGTTGTCGCGCGCGAGGGCTCCGCTCGGTGCCCGCTCGGCGCGCGCGCGCGCCACACTGAGGCCACGCGCTGGGTGAGCCCATTAATAGTCGAGTGGTGGGTGGGGGGGGGGAGTCGTGAGGGTGCGTGACGGCGGAGGCGGGGATTTGGTGGACGTGCTACATGAATATTTACTAAACCCTGCGATACGCGCCTACCAATGATGTTGGACGGGGCATTGCTGATTAATATTAATACGGCGAGCACCAAATGAGATGGTTTCGAAACCGCCTATCCAATTAATATTTATGCTATTCCCGTTTGCCAACGATCAGCGCAAGGCTCATGGATATTAATTAGACCGATGCTTGGCGCTTCCAAACCGACCAATGAGACGCGAGCCCGATCTCATTAACATCTAATTAGGCCCCGCGTGTTTTTTTTGTTTGTCGCGAACGCCTCCTCGATGAGCGGCGCGCACGCGGTGATGGCTGAAATGTGACTAATTGGGAGCGGAGAGCGCGCAGAGTGAGCGCCTCGCTCGCGGCCCGTGGGGGCAGCCTCCGGATGATGGCCCCTCCGCTCGCTACGCCGAGAGAAGGCGGCGGTGGCAGCAGCAGCCGGGGCCGTGCACAGCGCAGAGGCGGCTGCGATGATGAATGTAACATCGCACGCACGCACGCTGTCTCCGCGTGCTGACGCGAAATTAATTGAATTAGCGACGAGCAACACGTCCAGATTCGCTCCCAACGCCTTTGTTGATCCGATTCGATCACCGATTGCTGCGTTTAACGCGCGCGTGTGTGGGTGGTGGGGTCACGTTTAACCCCGTGAGGAATTTCGAATCGATGCATGTCGCGAAAGGTTTCGATGCATTTTCGAGACGATGTGTGGCCATCGGCGCTCGCAACGCGCTCGAGACGGGAGCCATGGAATGGACATCGTGTGTGTCTAGTCGAGCTGATGTCCGGTGTATTTGTAACATCGTCGGACTCGTGAGGGATGGCGCTGGCTTGGGGGAGAAGCTTCTCTTCATCCAGCAGTGGATCGACCATGACAGGCAGTGGGGATCGAGGTGCTGGTGGTCACTGGGTCGGGGTCGATGGCTCTTGGGATTTGTGCACACAGCGTTGGCGTGCGGTGCCTTTTCTGCAATATTTTGCTGTCTTTTCTTGGATTTTCTGTTTGCACATAGTCACAGAGTCACTTTAAGATGTTTTCTTGTTCATGTTTTTGTTTGTTGCGGTTGCACCCGATTCAAGAGCCGAATGGCTCACAGGGCTATACTAAATAAATGAAACTGAAAAGACTGAAACTGAAACGTTTAAACACCCAGGCTTCAGCCACGGGGCTCAACTCAATAGCCACACGGCAGAGGTCGCAAACGTGTTTTGATTCCTTACCCGTACCCGTACCCGGCCGCACCAGGGTCGCAAACGGGTACCCGTACCCGGCCGTACCCGTACCCTATCCGTACCCGTACCCGGTACGGGTAGGGTACGGGTATCGGGTACCTGATTGCGACCCCCTGGGATGAAGCCATGTTGCAGGCGCGGGGTACGGGTAGCCGGGTATCGGGTAGGGTACGGGTATCGGGTACCCGGTTGCGACATCTGCCACACGGACAAACTGTGGGGTCCATCCGTGTGGCGCTACGATTCTTGCGCTCACACCCAGCACGATTGACGTTTAGCACAACGATGACGACCCCTTACCCAGGAAAGCGTCGCCGAGTCTCAAGACTTTTCAGGAAGCTCCTGCCAGGTTTTTAGCAGTCAGGGGACGTTGCTGCTGCTGCTGAGTTTGATCCAAAATTAGTAATTTGCAGATAAGGGGTCGTCCATAAATGACGTCACGCACTTAGGGGGGGGGGTGGTCAGACATTTGTGACGATGTGTGACGAGGTGGGTGGGGGTTGAGAAATGTGACGTCACATCAAAATGTGCAACTTTAAATAAATATAGACAACACGTTCTACTTAATGAAATAGACTTTTTAATAAACGTTTTCTCCTACAACATCAGAGTGCAGCGCCACATTAAATACGCACTACAATGACAATAGTTTAAAGCGATTTGAAGCAGAGCTTTGTGACGTCATAATTGAGGGGGGTCAAAAAAAATCGTCCAAAATCGCATGACGTCATTTATGGACGTCCCCTAATTGTTCAATATTGGGATGTGGTTTGTCCAATACCAATGACATTGTAGGTTTGTGTTGTGGTACGGTAGAACATTGGGGAATGTGGATGAAACCCAAGCAGAACCTCCGATTAGCACGGTTGGCTATGTACGGTGTGAAAGAAGTTCAACATACAGAACAGGGGGAGGACCAGAGGTCGCAGACGGGTTTTGATTCCTTACCCGTACCCGGCCGCACCAGGGTCGCAATCGGGTACCCGTACCCTACCCGATACCCGGCTACCCGTACCTGGCCGGGTATCGGGTAGGGTAACGGGTACCCGATTGCGACCTCTGGGATGAAGCCATGTTGCAGGCGCGGGTGGGTTGATTCTAGGAACTTGAATTGTGAGAAGAACAAGACGTTGGGAAATGAGTGACAAACGGTGACTCACCAGTGACTCACGGCCTACCCGTACCAGGCCGCACCAGGGTCGCAAACGGGTACCCGTACCCGGCCGGGTACGGGTAGCCGGGTATCGGGTAGGGTACGGGTATCGGGTACCCGGTTGCGACCTCTAGGGAGGACATACAAACTCTATACAGAAAGCCATTCGAGTTGGGAATCGAACCCTGGCCCTTCTTGCTGTGTGACACAATTGTTAACCCTCCGTCATTCTTCCGTGAGTTAAAATCCCAGTCAGCGGTTGACTCGGTTCATCATGACAACAAAAAAGAATTAAAGGTCAGGTAAAGGTTGCCCGCTCCCTCCGCTGCTTGCAGAAGGGCCTCCGCTCCGGAAAGTTCTAGAGTGCTCCTCTCGTGGATATTTGCCTACTCTTCCCCGCTGGCCAGACGTCTTGGATGAGTGGGAGTACCCACACTTTACCCCACCACACACGACCTGCCATGTATAGTGCTGGGTGGACAGGGGCGGTAAGGGCGATTTTAAAACGCGTCCAATATTTCAGCGGCCGAGCAGGGGCATTGAACCGGTGACCTTGATCTGCACGTAATTATGACAAAAGCTAAAATATGGAGGAAGAAAAAAATAATTCTTCCGAATTGCACAACTTTTCTGAAAGGCACTGTGATATATTTACAATGATTTGCTGTGGACAGAATTTTGTTGTGATCTATACGCGCGCCAAGTAATTGCACACTCACAGTGCCGCATACCATGTTAGCTGTGATGACGCTGGTTAGAGAAATGAAAGCATTATTCTGCCAAAAGGGAGATAATATTTTACTGGCACTTAGACAGTTTTACAAGCTGTTAACAGTTTATAGGCAGTTTGCAGAGTCACAGGCAGTCGAGTTTACATTCTTATCCAAACTCATGAACATGAATAATCATAATCACGACTGCACACTTTTACGATCCATGTATGCTACTGTGCGCTGGTTTTTTAAAAATAAATTCTCACAAAGTGTTCAATCACTCTTAAAATAAGTTTGTTTTAATGAAACCCATGCTGGTTCAAAAGGGCAGTTGAAATTTTCACTGCTGAGTTCACATGTTAGCATAAGCCAATTTCTGCACATATTTGGTATAAAATTGCCAATTGCCACTATTTTCTGACGATTTAGACATTTTTCAAAGAAAAATCTCATCTAGGTTCAGGCACCGGCACAGCACATCATCCATCTGAGGTCAATAAAATTAGTACAACGATGCAAAGTCAACGCTGGTTGTCCTTTGAGGAGACCAGTCTCACACCATGGGAATTGTGGAATTTTCACAACCCAATGAATCATCTTGCAAATGAGACTCTTACCCGCGTCTCTTTGAGTTCTCATCCAGTCGTATGTACAGTGAGGGAAAAAAGTATTTGATCCCCTGCTGATTTTGTACGTTTGTCCACTGACAAAGAAATGATCAGTCTATAATTTTAATGGTAGGTTTATTTGAACAGTGAGAGACAGAATAACAACAGAAAAATCCAGAAAAACGCATGTCAAAAATGTTATAAAATGATTTGCATTTTAATGAGGGAAATAAGTATTTGACCCCTCTGCAAAACACGACTTAGTACTTGGTGGCAAAACCCTTGTTGGCAATCACAGAGGTCAGACTTTTCTTGTAGTTGGCCACCAGGTTTGCACACATCTCAGGAGGGATTTTGTCCCACTCCTCTTTGCAGCTCTTCTCCAAGTCATTAAGGTTTCGAGGCTGACGTTTGGCAACTCGAACCTTCAGCTCCCTCCACAGATGTTCTATGGGATTAAGGTCTGGAGACTGGCTAGGCCACTCCAGGACCTTAATGTGCTTCTTCTTGAGCCACTCCTTTGCTGCCTTGGCCGTGTGTTTTGGGTCATTGTCATGCTGAAATACCCATCCACGACCCATTTTCAATGCCCTGGCTGAGGGAAGGAGGTTCTCACCCAAGATTTGACGGTACATGGCCCCGTCCATCGTCCCTTTGATGCGATGAAGTTGTCCTGTCCCCTTAGCAGAAAAAACACCCCCAAAGCATAATGTTTCCACCTCCATGTTTGACGGTGGGGATGGTGTTCTAGGGGTCATAGGCAGCATTCCTCCTCCTCCAAACACGGCGAGTTGAGTTGATGCCAAAGAGCTCCACACTTTCACCCAGTTGTCCTCTGAATCATTCAGATGTTCATTGGCAAACTTCAGACGGGCATGTATATGTGCTTTCTTGAACAGGGGGACCTTGCGGGCGCTGCAGGATTTCAGTCCTTCATGGCGTAGTGTGCTACCAACTGTTTTCTTGGTGACTATGGTCCCAGCTGCCTTGAGATCATTGACAATATCCTCCCGTGTAGTTCTGGGCTGATTCCTCACCGTTCTCATGATCATTGCAACTCCACGAGGTGAGATCTTGCATGGAGCCCCAGGCCGAGGGAGACTGACAGTTCTTTTGTGTTTCTTCCATTTGCGAATAATTGCACCAACTGTTGTCACCTTCTCACCAAGCTGCTTGGCGATGGTCTTGTAGCCCATTCCAGCCTTGTGTAGGTCTACAATCTTGTCCCTGACATCCGTGAAGAGCTCTTTGGTCTTGGCCATGGTGGAAAGTTTGGAATCTGATTGATTGATTGCTTCTGTGAACAGGTGTCTTTTATACAGGTAACAAGTTTATAGCAATACAGTATATAATTTAATGTTGGGTTTGTCTATGGCAGTATATAGTACGGTGTAGACTCGTGTGATGTAAGAGAACAAAGTTTAGATGGAAGCAAATTATATAATTTTTACGACGTAGAATTGTAATGTATTACTTACTGTTAGTAACTCAGCTTATTGTAGAGTATAGTAAGTATACTTATGATGCTATGTAGTTTATACTTTAGTTGTTTATGTAGTTTATACTTTAGTTTTTTACGTGGTTGTTTAGCAACTGCAGCTACATACTATTAACATTCCTTTCCTTTGTTAATGCTACCCCCCTTCCCCCTCCCTTTGATGCTGCTAATCCTGCATAATGCACGGGCATAATATTAATTTGAAACCCCCCCCCCACCCACCTCCTACGCATTTTCCATATGCTAAATTCCTCTTGATATGCAAATTATTTTGTCTAGGCGCTCTTCTTCCCACCTCCCCCCCTCCAACCCAGCTTAAATATACGCTCCAAGCTTGATGGTGTTTCATTCTTCACCTGAGGACGGCTACTTGCGTTGTGGCCGAAACGTCGTGAGAATTATTTTATTATGTTTAATTTTTATTATTTTATTACTTCCCTTCTACGTGACTTTACCGAAAGAACCAAGAAGAGGTAACAAGCTGAGATTAGGAGCACTCCCTTTAAGAGTGTGCTCTTAATCATAGCTCGATACCTATATAAAAGACACCTGGGAGCCAGAAATCTTTCTGATTGAGAAGGGGTCAAATACGTATTTCCCTCATTAAAATGCAATTCAATTTATAACATTTTGACATGTGTTTTTCTAGATTTTTTTGATGTTATTCTGTCTCTCACTGTTCAAATAAACCTACCATTAAAATTATAGACTGATCATTTCTTTATCAGTGGGCAAAACGTACAAAATCAGCAGGGGATCAAATACTTTTTTCCCTCACTGTATGTTGTACTTCTTTCGCACCGTACGTAGCCAACCGTGCACCACGCAGACCTGGCTGCTGCACAATGATTAAAGGGGCGAAAATGACGTCCTGCTCGAGGCGGACAGGCAGCGAGGGGCACGAGGTCACGTGGCGCAGGCGAGAGGGAGAACCCCCGGCATTCTCAGACCGTGCCGTGCGTCATTGCTCAAACGTGACGCACGAAGTCCAACCCGCTCCCCTTGCTGGCACTGGGCACCCGGCTTCGGAAGCGGATTCATACTCTTAGGTTTTTTTCGGTAAAGTCACGTAGGTAAAAAAATATAATAAAATAAAATTCTAATAAATGAAAATAACTCAATTAAATCACGACGTTTCGGAGGCAATACAAGTCTCCGTCTTCAGGTGGGACCGTCACAGCTGCATTTACTGTATCAAGTGAAGAGAAATCCAAGGGACAAGATCTTAAATACTGGTTAAGGGGAGGGGGGAGGAGCCCATCCAAATGTGGCAGTCAGGGACTGGGAGGGTGGGGGGGCGGGGCTAGAAGGGAAGGTGGGCGGGGCTAGAAGGGGGAGGGTGCAAGTGAAGAACCTCCCACAGGGGTTACGGCCGATGTTGGCTGCCAAAACCAAACAGCAGCGCTGTTAAACGCTGGGGATGTCAGCAACTCGGTAAAATAGACTGGTACCTATCAAATAAGATGGTACAAATATGCGTAGTTAAATATTTTTTACGTGGTTAGTAACATCTTTCCAATGATTGCTCAATTTGTACCCAACATCACGGTTGAAGTTATGTCTATGTATATCTGGATGGCTTCGTGGACAAACCTTTGATGGTAGCCAGAAGGTTTGCAGAGCACCCTGGTCTCGGAAAAAAACAATATCATGAGAGCCCACAGCGTTGTAACAATGATCAGCAACGGCGGAAGAATCAATTTTGCCGTGTTTCAGATCTGACTTGTGCTCGCGGACAAGATCAGAGACATGACGTTTCGTTTCCCCAACGTAGCACTCAAGCTTCAAATCAAATCTAGAATTTGGAAGCGGAGTTGCAAGGTTGTGGAGAGGAAAGTTCGCTACACACTCCACATGCACTCGCAGCACCCTCCCCCCCCCCACACACACAAGGATCTAATTGTTAAATTGGTCAATTGTTGGGTCAAGTGCTGTACGCAAGTGCTTATTATTAAGGATGCTCTAGGTAGGACCCAGGCTTAGATAAGCAGGCTCGGATAGACCAGGCTCTGTTACACAAGGCTAAGTTGGACGTTGAGGCTGTGTGCAGATGTTACAGAGGTAGCAGAAGTTCAACACACTTCATCCAGCCAGCTCGTGCTAATGTCATGTATTGATCCAGCAAAGCCTCGCTGACAAACGAGCGTCTTGCATGGCGAGTACTTGTAGCACATTCACATGGACGACGACGGGAGAGTACCCGGAGGTCCGTACAGACGAGTTGGTTCAAACGTCCACTTGCTGTACCGACTTCGCATTTTGGCGGGTTTGGAAGTACTCTTTGGTTCTTTCGGTAAAGTCACGTATAAAGAGAAAATAATAAATTAAATACTAGCATACGACGTTTTGATTGCAACACAAGCAATCATCATCAGGTATAAATGAAATAGAAACACAAATCTAGTATACTTAGAAATGTAATGTAATACAACAGAGAATCGGATAACATAACAGTCAACACCCTACCTGGTTGATTACGTTCTTCCTGAGAATGCTAAATTTGAGAGAGAGAGATAAAACACAGAACCAGAGACATATAGACAGACATATAAGTAAAGTCACATACGTGACTTTACTGAAAGAACCAAAGAGTAATTCCTGCAGCCACGAAAGCTCCAAACTAAGTTTGGGTTTGGAAGTGTCACAGATCTCTCTGTGCTCCGCCAACCCTCGTGCTGGGTCACGGGCGTGCGCCACCAGCACGCCGGCCGTGCAGATTGGTGGGTGGAAGTCTGAGACGAGAGCGAAGGGAAATACTCGTGTACGCCGCTGCGTAACACAAGTGTATGCGCGGTATTGAACACGGTATGAAACCGTGTCCGTGCGTGGTGGAGTTATAGTTTGGTATTTTGATTAGGCTCAGCGTTAGACAGAGGAGCAGCAGAGAGGCAGCGACATTAGAGCGAGTGTGCACACATACAGGCCATGCCAATCGGGTCTGAAACTGATTATGGCATTGCAATAGAACAACAGCGTTTGTGTGTTTGTGCATTGCTTTCCAATTACTGTGGCCGCATATTGTGGCATTACAGCTCTTGAAAGCTGGCCAGGTGAGTTCTGTGCCAAATGCTAATGCGTCTGTTCTTCGCTAACCTACCAAAATATGCCATAACGAAGGTGGACGGGTGTCTCCCGAGGGAGTCGGCCAATATCCGAGCCCAGGGCACTGGGCCACCACCGCTTCAACGCTGGGTTCAAGCCCTGGGTTCGGACAGGGAGCAAAGCACCCCCCCTCTCGCCAAATGCAGCGAACACTGAACTTGACAGTCCTGCACAGCAACGTGTCTAGACATGGCTAAGAGACACCCACAACATTTTGGACAACTATCCATGTATCAACGAGGCCACGCAAATGTTGACTGTGCCGACGATGAAACCTTAGCAGGCCAAGCTCTGATGGGCATATTAACTGCTGCATGGCCAGAAAGTGAATGCAGGCAGCAGCCGCTTACGAATACAAACGCACGCACAGAAATAATTTACAGCCGTTTGTCAATCCACTGCTGGATGATTTGCCTTTGAACACCGTGTTGGCTATGGCGGTTGGCTACGTACGGTGCGAAAGAAGTTCCACATGCATAGTGATTTTTGACCATACTTCACCACGCTCGTCAGTGTGGCTTGATGAAGTGGGGGGGCATGGGGAGAGGCCTCTTTCCTGTAGTTGCCAAAATTACTAAACATATATTTTTTTACAGAAATCACCCACCACTGATGTTAGTCGTGGCCAGAAATGTAACTGAGGTCACCAAAGTTCAGAGCGCAGTGTGCTAGCCACTGCATGACCACCCCCGATAGAATCTAAATTGGCACGCAACAACTATCACCATAAATGAAACAATTATAATTGATGAATCAATGAATCACTTCATCCCCCATACCAAAGGTGCGTTTCCCCTCATCATCTCTTTCATCCTCTCACAGCACGGGCGCTGGGCTCCACGCGCCCACCCCGAGTTCACCGTTAATTTGCAAACCGTTTGTACGCCCCCCCCCCCCCCCCCATTCGCGAGCAGCGCTCGTACGCTCACAGCGGTGCTGAACAGTCAAGAGCCTCCATAAAAACCAGGCATGGCTCTCGCTCCTCTCGGATCGGGAGGGGGGGGGGCAGTAGAGCTGCTGTGTGGGGGGCCACCGTGACCGCCCTTCACCGTTGAGCGGAGTGAGTGTGCGTGGGTGGGGGGCCAAAGCGAGGTTTTGGAGGTGCAGGGCCCAGTCCAGCGGCCCGTTAGCGGGGGGCCTGGTAAGAATTGTCCCATGGAGGTTGTCGGTTGCGAGCTAGTTCACAAACTGCGTTATATTTAAGGGCTGTTTTTCACGCAAACCCGTTACTGACATAACCGGTAGAGTGCCTCATTCACAGCCAAGCGATACGGTGTTTCCACTGCAGAAGCCGTCCCGTGCCACTTATGTCACAAGCAATGAATGAGTCGATTCGCTTGTAGATTACGGGGTGACGCTGCGTCTTCACGGCATACTGACTGATGTCACGTGCAATGAACGTGCCATTAGCCCCGCCCCTGGCCCTGCTTGACTCCGAGGCAAATTTTTGCAAGTCCAGGGCATCGCAGTTTTGGTTTTGGCCGGACAGGGAAAATAGCCGGTGGAAAAAAACACCCGTGCCCCACGCCTGCTCGGCTCGGATGTACCGGTGGAAAAAACAACGTCTGAGATACAACGCCAAGTCCAGAGCTGGGATACAACGTTAAGTACAGGAAGGAAACTGCACGGCCACGTCCGCCACGCTTCCGCAAGTGCAGCCTGAGGTCACGAGCTCTTGACCGTCTGGTTGCTCCCCCCTGTTTTATTGCGAGGGATTTAAATGGCTAGCTTTCAAAATCTATCAGCGATGACAATTGACTTTCCCATTAGACACGGAGCGCCATTCACACAGCGATGAGCCTCGTAGCGAAGGAGCATATTAAAGGGTTACCGGGGGGTTCTCCAGCTCAGTGGAGCGGAGTGGTGGCGCTCATCTCTCGCCCACGGGGCCCGGCCGAAGGTGGAATGTCCACATTCCTATGGAAAGGGACAGTCTCTCCATAGGACAACCACCGATAGCCTCCTGTAAAGTTGTACTTGTATTATTATGAAGCACCGAGGGACGATGACCTGAGGTTGGAAGGAGTCAATGGCGATACAGACATCTATAGTTCCTAATTTTCTGTATTTAATAAAGTTACTCAAAGCATTTGTTTAAGTTAGCCGCTGCAAATAACGCGCGTCTGACACCGTGATGCAGCCTGAGGTCACAAATGAACTTAAAACTTTGGATGCAGTACCACACATGAATCCACGTAATCTAATAAACGGCAACAGCAACTGAACTGGAAAGGCCATTTGCACACGACGAACTTAAATTTGTATTCACGAACCGACATTTAATTCAGTCCCCAAAGATGACCCCGCACGGCACATGGAGCGAAACGTCGGGCATCACGCGGAACAACAACAACGCGCGGCACGACCTCGCCACAACTCACCGCGTTGCTTGTTTAAAGGACAAAACCTGAGTGAAACTCTAAGAATTTATTGACCAGAAAAACCCTGACTTGCACATCAGTAACCCCAGACATACATGCGTAGAAATTTGCATAATTTACTCAGGAACGAGCGCGCCGATGATGAATCAAGCGTTGTCTGGAACAGCCACGACGCAGCGCCTGCCAGCCACGGTGAATTGCCTGCCGTGAAACACCCCCCCCCCCCCAACAAAAAAACCACCCACCACCCACGACATAAATACAACGGAGCGCATCGGGGCCGGGCCAGTGCGACAGAGGGATTGTAACTCTGCCTTTTAGAGCCGTCATCTTTTACAGCGCAGCAGCGTTCTCCGCGCGGAATAAACGCGGCGATTTACATACACGGGGCTTGCGCGCACGCACAGCGCGAGGTGGGCCCGCTGGAGATGCATTAACCACGCCGGGATGTGAAGGGTGCGATAACGCCCAGGCTGGGCACTGGAAGGGGGTTTATTGCTGCTGGGCTTTGACAGCTGCTGGTGCTGATGCTGGTGCTGATGCTGCAGGCGGGCGGGCGGGCGGGCGGGCAGGCAGCGTCCACTGCTGCTACTGAGAGGCACAAAAACAACAGCACACGTGGACGCGCTCGTTCGCACAAAGAGAAGGATCCCCCCCCCCCCCCCGTGTAGCCTTCGACAGACTGTTGGGGCAAGTGCTGTAAGCGAGCACCTTTGAAGGCCGCCGCACACGCACGCACGCACACACACACAGACACACACAAAGACACAGACACCCACACATACACAGACACACACAAAGACACAGACACACACATACACAGACACACACAAAGACACAGACACCCACAGATACACAGACAACAACAACCGCAATTCGCCACTAGGTGGCGGTGACGTCACCACGACGCTTGTGCCAGGCTATGTGCACCTTGAAGCCAGGTGAAGTGTCGAATGCCCGCTGGCAGGAGGTCACGGGGCAGACCCAGGTGCCACGGGTCGACTGACTGAGATGACTGAGATGACTGGCTGATGCACCACCTGTGCCCCCTATTTTGTCAACTTGCTGTGCTTTAGTCACCCGGCGCTTGTTGTGAGCGTCGCTCCTCCACCCTCCGTTGTTGTTGGAGGGCGGCTGCCTCCAACTGCCCAGTAGCGTCCTTCACGAGCCTCCTCCACAGAAGTCGATCTTGACACTGCTGGTACCAGTCATCGGCAAGTCCACTCAGCTCCACATCCTTCTGTACCACATCACTCCATCTCTTCTCTGGCCCGTACCGCGCCCGTTTAGCCCCCTCGATCCAGCCGAACAAAAGCTGTTTGGGCATGCGGTGATTGGGCATGCGGTGATTGGGCATGCGGGCTACTTGGCCCAGCCAACGCAGCCTTGCCTGTAGGAGGAGCTCACCGATGGGACTTGTCCAGATCTTTCGAGGATTTGTGAGCTCCTCACACAATCCAGCCTGGTTAAACCCATGATTTATCGTAGGCAGGCCAGCCTAAATGTTTCTAACCTGTTCCATTAGGGGGGTCCACGTTTCGCAAGCATAGAGAAGGGAGGGAATGACTGTGGCCAAGAAGACCCGAAGCTTTGTGCGGAGCGACAGACCAGGTAGCTTCCACACAATCTTCGGTGGGGGCACAAGTAACCACGACCACCACTCCTCGCCTCCGGTTGATTGGAAGGCGAGCCCAAAGTAACCTGGGGCTTACATCTTCCCACACCTCACCACCACGCTCCCACGCCCCCTTCATTCGTTTGTTCAGAAGAAGAGCCACTCCCTGTTGCTTGGCAGCCTCCTGCCCCGAGTATAGGACTGTGCACCCCTCATGATGACAGGAGCCAGAGCCGGTCCACCAGACCTCCTGAATAACACAGAGATCCAGGCGGTACCGGTCCAGCTCCCGACAGAGGAGTGGCAGCCTCTCCTCCGCAGTGAGCGTTCGAACATTCCACGTGGCCATCCGCAGTGGCTTTTTGTTGTTTCTGGAGGAGCCCCGAGGGTAAAGATTCAATCTCCTGGCTCCGCAAAATAGAGTTTGGCCAGGAGACGTCATATACGCCTGTCCCCCCGAGGCTTCCGGCACAAGCTTGTTAATAAAATAAAATTCGGTCGTAGTTTAGTGGTAGTTTAGTGGTAGTTAATGAAGGTGGAGGGGTTACCAGCCCCTCGCACCCGTCCCGAGCCCCCATTTAGCCACTGTGGTGGTCGCAGACGCCCTGAGGGGAAAGGCCAATCGGAATTGGCCCTCCCCCCCACAGCACTGTCCACGACAGCGTTGCCCGTCCGGCACCACGAGGAGGTAGGGGGTTGTTTTACCGGACACAGACACCCACACAGACACACACACAGACACACACACAGACACCCACACAGACACATACAGACACACACACAGGCACACACACAGACACACACCCTCACGCCCACACAGACACCCACACAGACACACACACAGACACACACACAGACAGACACACAGACACCCACAGACACACAGACACACACACAGACACACACACACAGACACACACACAGACACCCACACACACACAGACACAAACACATCATTAGGTCCACACAAATACACACGCAGACACCCACACAGACACACACCCTCACGTACACACAGACACACACACAGACACACACACAGACACACACACATACACCATCACGCCCACACAGACACACACAAACACCCACACAGACACACACACACAGACACACCCTCACGCCCACACAGACACCCACACAGACACATACACAGACACACACCCTCACGCCCACACAGACACCCACACAGACACACACACAGACACCATCACGCCCACACAGACACACACAAACATCCACACAGACACACACCCTTACGCCCACACAGACACCCACACAGACACACACACACACAGACACACACACAGACAGACACACAGACACACAGACACACACACAGACACACACACAGACACCCACAGACACACATACACACACACAGACACACACACACACAGACACCCACACACAGACACACACACATCATTAGGTCCACACAAATACACACGCAGACACCCACACAGACACACACCCTCACGTACACACAGACACACACACAGACACACACACAGACACCCACACAGACACATACACAGACACACACCCTCACGCCCACACAGACACCCACACAGACACACACACACAGAGACACACACACAGACACCATCACGCCCACACAGACACACACAAACATCCACACAGACACACACACAGGCACACACCTTTACGCCCACACAGACACACACACAGACACACACACAGACACACACCCTCACGCCCACACAGACACCCACACAGACACACATACCCTCACGCCCACACAGACACACACAGACACACACACACACACCTTCACGCCCACACAGACACACACACAGACACACACACACACACCCTCACGCCCACACAGACACACACACAGACACACACACAGACACACACACACAGACGCACACAAACATCCACACAGACACACACACACAGACACACACCTTTACGCCCACACAGACACACACACAGACACACACACAGACACACACCCTCACGCCCACACAGACACACACAGACACACATACCCTCACGCCCACACAGACACACACAGACACACACACACACACCTTCACGCCCACACAGACACACACACAGACACACACACACACACCCTCACGCCCACACAGACACACACACAGACACACACACAGACACACACACACAGACGCACACACAGACACACACACAGACACACATGGACACAGACACACACACACACAGACACACATGGACACAGACACACACACCCACAGACACACACACACACACAGACACCTACACACACAGACACCCACACAGACACCCACACAGACACACACACAGACACCTACACACACAGACACACACAGACACCCACACAGACATAAATGGACACACACACCACAGACACACATGGACACACACACAGACACACACACAGACACACACACAGACACCTACACACACAGACACCCACACACACACACAGACACACACACAGACACCTACACACACAGACACACATGGACACACACACACAGACACACATGGACACACACACACAGACACACACACAGACACCTACACACACAGACACCCACACAGACACCCACACAGACACACACACAGACACCTACACACACAGACACAGATAAAGATCCCCCGTATAGCCTTTAACAGACTGTTGGGGCAAGTGCTGTTAGCGAGCACCTATGAAGACCGGAACGGTACACGAGGGGGTGGGTGGCCAGCACCACGCCCGACCGCCTTTGTCTCCCTAGTGGCAATGTTTACACACCGGACCAGGTACTCATTTGAGGCTGAGTCGACCTAGGGGAGGCCCAGGACCGGTTCAGATAATCGTCACTGTTGGTGTTGGCCGTGAGCGGGAATCGAACTCGTGTCGCCGGGTTCGTAGCGCAGCGCGCTAACCGCTACACACACACACACACAGACACACATGGACACACACACACAGACACACATGGACACAGACACACACACAGACACCCACACAGACATAAATGGACACACACACACACAGACACACATGGACACACACGCACAGACACACACACAGACACACACACAGACACCTACACACACAGACACCCACACACACACAGACACCTACACACACAGACACACATGGACACACACACACATACACACATGGACACACACACACAGACACACACACAGACACCTACACACACAGACACCCACACACACACACAGACACACACACAGACACACATGGACACACACACACACAAACACACATGGACACACACACAGACACACATGGACACACACACAGACACACATGGACACACACACACAGACACACAGACACACACACAGACACACAGACACACACCCTCACGCCCACGCGCGCACTCGGGTCCACGGGCAGGTGCACGTGGCAGGTGGGGGGGGCCGTGGCTCCCGCCAGGTGAGCGAGCGCGAGCCCCCCACGGTGGGGGGGGCTCTCCCGGCGAGCAGGTGGCGGCTACCCCCACCCGCGGCTCGCCAGGACCCCACGTTGACCCCTGCGTTGGACCCCCCCACCCCAGCTCCTCTTCCGGGGTCCATCCCTGCTGACGGCTCCGTCTCTCACACCCCCCACCCCACTCCTCCTCCCGACTGTTGTAGGCAGCGGCCATATGGCCACGAACGGCGAGGAGCCCCCCACAGTGACGGCAGGGCCGCTGTCTCCGAAAGTAATCGGTCTCTGGGAGCAGCGGTGCGAGGTAAAGGTGCGGCCCTGCAATTGCTCGCTCGCTCGCTCGCTCACGCCGTTGCTGCTGCCGTAAGTGGCCTCTGACTCTTCCACGCTGACCGGACGGGTTGGAAGAGGTGCGTGCACCGTGGGGGTTTTGACAGCGGAGCAAGCTTGGACGACGTACCTCTCTGGGACGTATCATTCTCGGATGACGTACCTCTCTCGGACGAATCTCTCTCGGATGACGTATCTCTCTGAGACGTACCTCTCTGGAACGTATCACTCTCGGACGACGTACCTCTCTTGGGCAGCCTCGCTCGTTTACGAAAACCGTGCAGTGCACTGCGATGAAGTTCAGCACAAAAGCAGTGGCACCAGATCCCGGCACAAATCGCGTTCTGACACCCAAACAAAAACGCCAATTCCCAAATTGTTCCTGTCAAACCCGATCGACTGTGGTGCACCCATTTGTATTACTGGGTAGATCAGTAGTGGGGGAGACGACGAATTCAGTGCTGTGAACAACTGGATGCAACTGTGAGTATCGAATTTAAATATCTCAGGCAAAGGCCCATGGCGTATTTGAGGAAGGACAAAGCTCACAAACAGCGACTGGAACAGAGGCGGGATGATTGGGGTATACTCCTAGATTTGAAGCTTTCGTGACTGCAAGGATTCATACTCTTAGTTTTTTTCGGTAAATAAATAATAATCAAATAAAAATAATAAAAATAATAGAAATAATAATCGAAATAAATATAAAATTCTTATTAAAATGTCATATTATAATTTTATTTTTACTTCTATTTTTATTTCTATTATTTCTATTTTTATTATTTATTTTTACCTACGTGACTTTACAGAAAAAACCTACGAGTATGGGGTATACTTACCCACTGTATAATGCTTGGTTACTTATATGATCATTTGAAATATTAAAAAGGTTAACACTACAACACAAATAAGCGTGCGGTAGCATTTATGCCAGGTTTACAGCCCTCATAAACGCAATGGAAATTACACATTCCTATGGCAGGGCTGGGTATAACCATAAGACAACCCACGCCTTACCAAAGTGGAACTCATTTTACCGGCCTCAGAAGTATGACCGGCTGAGTTGACCCCTGACCGGGACTTGAACTTGCGACACTCTCTGATTGCGAGCCGCAAACCCCACGCATCGTTCCACGCAGCTGTACGAGGCGACATGAAGTCGATTCACCCCAAGGGATGAACACCGCGCTCACGTCAGCGTGCTTGGCCTGTGCGTCATGCGCAACACTGCGGACGTTGCTGTCCATACGCCAATCCACGCTGCTGACGCCTGAACTTGCAATTTTATTAACTTAATTTCAGAATTGTGTTTTTGTTTTACTTTCCACTAAAGGAAAAACAATAGTAATTGATGTGTTTGGGTGAAACTGCTTAATGATCTTACCAAATCCGTGTCCATGAGAACCCTTCTCTACCTGACACGGCCAAAAAAATGTCACCCGCACAAGTGATGACCAAGCCAATTGTCGTTGCGTCATCTCACCGGTCGGTGGAAGAGGAATCCTCACAGCCGGTGCCCTGTTAGACTCGTCAGGACAACACAGAGAAGTCTGGATTAACGATATAGGAAGTCAGAATCCAATAAAGGGATTATATGAAAACAACTTGACAGTGTTCTTGGTTCTTTCGGTAAAGTCACGTAGAATGGAAATAATAAAATAATAAAAATTTAACATAATAAAATAATTCTCACGACGTTTCGGCCACAACGCAAGCAGCCGTCCTCAGGTGGAGAACAGGTCTGTCGAGAAGACAGCGTCTGTTTGTTTTATGTTAAATTGTTATTATTTTATTATTTCCATTCTACGTGACTTTACCGAAAGAACCAAGAAGATGAATCCCTGCAGTCACGAAAGCTTTAAATCGAAATTTAACTATGACAGTGGTCCAATTACACACTAAGAACCGAGTAACAACACGGGCTTACCAAAACACTGTGGGAGAGTATTGCATGCCCACGCTGTCGTTACGAGATGGGGGTTTCAGGCAGCAGTAATGCCCGTTTTGCTGCGTGGGTCTGGACTTTAGAAGACGAGAAAATAAACGCACGCACCGCATGCTAGGATGTTTATTGAAGGGTAAGGTACGCAACTTGGAAGATCGTATTCAAGCATTGTAAGTGTATTCATGGGACTCGTGTACAGGGTGGAGGAGGAGGGCAGGTCACTGACACGGGCATCGGAGTGGCACCCAGAGGTTAGCGACCAGGGTGAGGCGGTGGTGATGGGTGGTGATGGTGGTGGTGATGGTGATGGTGGTGATGGTGAGACGGCGAGAGCGAGTCACCAGATAAACGCCGTGGATCTGACAGAAGTGGCGCCAAACTGCCCATGGTGACCTCTTGTTGACCTTGACACAAAGTGTGCAATAAACAAACACCAAACCCACGATACTCCAACCATAGTAATAATAATAAAAAAGGCTGCGAGATGCCTCGGCGCGGCTTCCAACGCGCTGCTGCGTCTCCGGACGGAGGCGCTCCCATTGCGAGCCGCGGCCAGCGCCGTTAATTAGGGAATGATTCACGTCCGTCAGCAGATGGGGTTCGTATGGTGCAGAGCACCTCCCTGTTTTTACGACGGAGACCCCCGCCGAGGGGACATTGCCGGCGCATGAATGTGTAAAATCACCTTACCTCCCCGCAACCTCGCTCTCCAACGGACCATCACCTCTCCCCATACGCCACCCCTCATAGACTTTTTACGGCTCATTTTTACGCATCAAACCCACTCACCGTGAACATTGATAATATGGGTAGGAACATAAAAAAAGCAATTCCCATTAGCGAATGAGCAAACAATGAGTTCCCTCTGAACTCCCCCAGCCCCTCCCATCACTCTCCGCGCAATGAGATCCGCCGCCTGCGTAGAAATCTGTCCGGCTGCCCGTGTAAGGAATATGTTGCGTCGTCGAGTCTGTTCCTGCGCTGAAATATGCACTCAACACCTACGGGGCCTGGAGCGCGACCGAGCGAACGTCTCGCTCAACGTCGCTCAACGTCGCTCAACGTCGCGAAACGTCGTGAAACGTCTCACTAAACGTCGCGAAACGTCTCACTAAACGTCGCGAAACGTCGCTAAACGTCTCACTAAACGTGGCAAAACGTCGCAAAACGTCGCTAAACGTCTCACTAAACGTCGCGAAACGTCGCTAAACGTCGTGAAACGTCTCACTAAACGTCGCGAAACGTCGCTAAACGTCGCGAAACGTCGCTAAACGTCGCGAAACGTCTCACTAAACGTCGCGAAACGTCGCTAAACGTCGCGAAACGTCGCTAAACGTCGCGAAACGTCGCTAAACGTCGCGAAACGTCGCTAAACGTCGCGAAACGTCGCTAAACGTCGCGAAACGTCTCACTAAACGTCGCGAAACGTCGCTAAACGTGGCAAAACGTCGCAAAACGTCGCTAAACGTGGCAAAACGTCGCAAAACGTCGCTAAACGTCTCACTAAACGTCGCGAAATGTCGGTACACGTCGCTGGCCAGGAGGCTCGGCGGGGAGAGTGAGCACCCCCAAAACCTCGATACATC
This sequence comes from Lethenteron reissneri, assembly GCF_015708825.2. Classification (NCBI taxonomy): domain Eukaryota; kingdom Metazoa; phylum Chordata; class Hyperoartia; order Petromyzontiformes; family Petromyzontidae; genus Lethenteron; species Lethenteron reissneri. The sequence goes on from NC_083833.1 coordinate 10,575,240, forward strand.
GAGTAACACTTTGTGGGGCTAATCAACGGCGGTTGTCCAACGGAGAGATTCGCCCACCGCCATAGCAATGCAGAACGTCCACCACGGACTCAGCAGGGCTGCAGTCAGCACCGATGCCTCAATGCTCAGTCTCCCCGAGAAGTCATACGAGCGCAGTTATTGTTTAGCGTTCACTCGCTGTGGCGACGACGGATATTGTGACAAGTTCGTTTTCTCTCTGCGCCAACAAGCAATGGGGCAGTGCTCTATTGGTGGCTCTAAACCAGTGGTGGGAATTCTCAATTCCTATGCTCGGAGCCGAGTCTCTCCACAGCACAACACCTGCTGACTTACCCACGCAAGGTGCTACTCATGTCACAGACCACCAGATGAAGTGGAAGGTGATCGCGGGGGCTGGCACGCGCTTGGACTCGAGCTGCACGAAGCCCACCAGAGGTGTCAACTCACCCTGGTGGGCTGCGTGATGTCACCTTGACACGCACAGCTTGCTGAGTGGGGCTCATGTAGAGTCTCGACGTTAATTGAAATAGCACCTCGTGAAGTGAAATAGCACCTTATGAAGGGAAGTAACACCCTGAAGCCATCCGCCCAACGACTTTGCGTAGCAATATTTTACAGCAGCATTGGTTCAATGCACAGGTTTTGACTTCGCATCGTCTCATCAGCAGTCTCATCTGATTGTCTGTTTACAGATTTATTAAAACACAAATCCGCTGTCTGGCACCGAGATATCACCTGGCATTGACTCCTCCCTCCTGGGCCTGAAGCCCCAAGGTGTCAGCAGGCACCAACACGACCTTCTCCAAGCATTCTTTATTTTTATATTTTTGTTTGTATTTTTATTATTTTATTATTTCCCTTCTACGTGACTTTACCGAAAGAACCACTAAGACTTCTCCAAGCATTTAACATTTCGGTTAGAAAGACCATCCAGAGCTCCTGGAAGAACCATGGGGCCCCCTCATTCACCCTCTGCCACAGCTCCCTATTCACCCTTGCAGCTCTAGTACACCTGAGTCTGAAACTGAGGAATAGGGAAGGGGACTTCACCAAGATCTGGGGCCCCCTCGTGAATGCCTCTCCGGAGTTTACTTGACTGAACTTGAAATAAGACTGATTCCCCCCCCCCCCCCCCATCTCTCCCCCTTCCTTCCCCGAGGAAAGGGGATCTGACGCACATACCACATAACGCTACCGTCTTGCATGTCCTCGCTGGTCTGTCCGAGCCGCCGATCCTGCTATGCACCACTCACCCGTGCTTGGATCAATACAAATGTTTGACAACAAAAAACCCACACAAATCCACAATCCTCCATGGTTGGCGAATCATGAGTTTGTTGAATATTCCGTGTGCTCCAGGTACAAGACGCATGTGCCTCCTAGAGCAAAAGTCGTGGTGTCTCTTCTAATCCGGGAGCTGTTTGCGCGTGTGCGCCTGCTTGCATGCGTGTGTGCGTCTTACCAGATGTATTACCGGGCTGGCACAGGTGGCGCTTCTGCCAGTCGTCTGAATCAACCCATAGCACCTGGGTCTGTCCCGTGACCTGTCAGCAAGCGAGCCTCCCACACTCCACGTGGCCTCAAGGTGCACCTCAGAATCCAGAGACTGAGAAGCACGAGTGCACCCCCACCGAGTAGAGCCCATTGAGCTAAGACGCTCTTTGTCAAGGGAGACTCGGCCGGCAGACAACACCTAGCCTGGCACGGGCACCGTGGTGACATTGCCGCCACTTCGTGGTGAACGGTGACTGCTGCTGTTGTTGTTATCAGATGTGTGCACCTTTATTGACACGGGGAACAAACGTAGGGTGTGCGGCTTACTGTCCAGGGAGTCTTGGAAGCCGGAGAATATGGAAGTGTCACGTGACATTTACCTTTTTTACGTAACATAATAAATATGTGTTAAATATCTGCTTTAATTTATCAAATCTATGTTAATTTGCTCGTATATTTTACGAGAAGAAGAAAAAATGTCAAATTCATTTACTTAGGTGTTGATCTTCAGGAAAAGGGGAAAAAAACCTTAAAAGCCATGTTCATTATTTATATAACAACAAAACCCCGGCTTACATAACATCGCCATATGGGCGCGTCGTCTCCTTAGCTCGGTGATTTCTCCAAGGGCTCGGAGCGCACAGTCTGCCGTGCGCGTGCGTGCGTGCGCGTGCGTGCGCGTGCGTGCGCGTGCGTGCCCCGTGGGGGACGTGAGGCCACCACCCGGGGGGTGGGGGGGGGGCGCAGTGCTCGGCGCGCGCGACTCGCAGCCGTAGGGGTCACGAGTTCAAAGCCCGGTCAGCCGTTGAGTCCGCTCGGCATCGTATCCAAGGTTGATACAAAAAAAAACGATCCATAACAAATGTTTTTTTTTGGGTCAGATTATCTATATATGAAAGGGAAATTTGTGAATGTGTGTCAGTTCGAAATGTTTAGCATACTTCCCGACATGCAACAAACTTGAAATTTGTCATGTGGGTAGCGTCCAGACTGTACACAATGCAAAAAGTATAAAAATAGACTTTTGTATTTTGGGGGGCGGGTGCAATAATGGATATATTTTGCACGGCAAGTGATCGGTGACGTCACATCTGTGATGTCACCCGCATGCGGCAGCGTCACGCAGTGTGCCTGCTGACGTCATGCATCATCCCCACCCTTCGCGTAGGTCGTGTGTTAATCCAAGACAAGAATCCAAGTCTCGGGCGAAGCCGGGTAGTAAAGCTAGTTGTGAATATAAGTGTGTGGTTAAACCCGCCACAGGCAATGCGTAAGGTTTGTCACATAAACAAAACGTGCCAATTAGTTTCCGGTACGGCACACCGACGTGTTGGAGTGTGAATCCACAACATTTATGATTCGAGCACGGTGACGTTTCGCTGATAAGAACGAGTGTCGCGTTGCGAAAGCTCAGCCGCGGTTGTCCGGCAGATGGATCCGTAAAGCATCTGGGTGTCAGATGGTGCTCGTTTGGCTTTTGACAACAACAAAAAACTCGGGACACCTGGAGCGGTGGGTGACGTTACGTAGGCGACGTTCTTGCCGAGCTCGCCTGCGTGTTGTCGGGCTGTACCCCAGGACGTTCGGCACGATGTCCGACGTTTCGCTCCACCTGCGAACCGAGCAGCTCATCTGAGGAAGCTCACCGCCGTGCATGCCAGGGTGGTTATGGCATTTGCCGTTTCATATTCATTTCAGGACCATGTTGTCAAATTCTTGGTTATTTCGGTAAAGTCACGTAGATAGAAAATAATAATTCATAAAATCAAATTATAAAATAATAAGTTGAAAAAGAAAAGCAAAAACCCCACGGCGTTTCGATCGCAACACAAGCGGTCTTCATCAGGTGGAGAGAAAAGAGGGGGCAAGCCTCCAATTGCAACTGCTTATAAGGGTTTCCAAAGTGAGTGGGCGATGTTGTCATTTGGCAATAGGGCTGTTGTATCGGCACATAATTGCCTGTTGTAAACACCCAGCGATGTCGATTGGCAGGTGGAGTGCGTGCGGTAGCGGGTCAATGGCGGGTGTGCACCCTACCGCTTCGAAGATGTCTGGCCGGCGTGAGTGGAGGGGCCCTTCCCGTGGCAGTGACGTGGCGAGGGAATTGCAGGGCTGCACCGGGCCGACCAGCGCGGGCCACTCGCCGCTGACGATCGCCGTTGGCAGCAGTCAAACGCAGGTTGCCGGGTTCACGGTGCGGCGTGCTAACCACAGCGCCAGCACTCCATGTAGCTCGGCTCTGAAATGTCCATATTTCACCTTTTTAGGATTTTCACAAATGATGTGTGTACGTATACATAACTGTGATAAGAGGTTAACGGGTTCGTATTTCTTCAAATTAGTTCCCTTTTCCATTCTGAACGTAAACATTTCCATGATGGGCGTATCGATGCCGTATCTGTGTCATCGCTTTCCGATGGGCCCCGATGGATGTGTCCCACTTGCTGCCACTGCTCCTTGGACGTAACAATACAGCGATGGCCGCGAGGAAGCGGCAGCGAGGACGTCGACGATTGGCGGAGCACGAGGAACTCTGCACGAGACTTCTCTCTCTCCTCGTCGGAACGAAGACGTCAAAGACGTAAATACCGCACGGGCAGAATCCCACCTCGTCGCACGCGCAGGACGAGGAGAGGTCCACAGCAGACCGGCGGTGGGGGCGACGGGGACCTCTGCCTGTGCCTCTCGTGTAACCAAGTATGATATACGTGAGGCCGTTAGGAGGTCATTAAAAAAACCACTTCAAGCTTATTAACGCGAATAAAACTAAAAACTATTACAGTCAATTGAAACGTTGCTCCGTCGAGCGTGGAGGCACCGTTACGCTTCGCGTGAAACCCGAGAATAAAAACGCCCGTCCTGTCTGTCTGCGCACGTGTGCGGTTACACGTGTGCGGTACACGTGTGCGGACACGTGTGCGGTTACACGTGTGCGGTTACACGTGTGTGGACACGTGTGCGGACACGTGTGCGGTTACACGTGTGCGGACACGTGTGCGGTTACACGTGTGCGGTTACACGTGTGCGGTACACGTGTGCGGTTACACGTGTGCGGACACGTGTGCGGTTACACGTGTGCGGACACGTGTGCGGTACACGTGTGCGGACACGTGTGCTGTACACGTGTGTGGACACGTGTGTGGACACGTGTGCGGTTACACGTGTGTGGACACGTGTGCGGGACACGTCGGTGCGTCCTTTACATCTCTACGCCCGGCGACGCTTATCGCGTTTGCCCAGAAACACCAAAATCCACGAACGTTTCGTCTGATGACGTCAGCAACTCGGTTCATCTCCCTCCACGCAAGAAGCTTTTACAGCGACATTTGATCAATGCACGAGAGCGGGGAGAGCGGGGAGAGCGGGGAGAGCGAGCTCCCCCCAGGCGATACACTCATTCCCGTCATGGAATGTGGAATTTCACAACTCGCTTGAACGCAGCGATGCCGTCGCTCGCAATGCATGCTGTGTCCACGGCTGGAGACGCCGGACAAACGGGGGTCACTCCCTCGGGGGGGTGGGGGGGGGCGGGCGAGGTGTCTGTGTGCACAGCGCTGCGTGTGATTGTAAAGAGACCGTTATTGTTTTATCATTCCGCTTGTTTACCCAGAAAAGCCTCCTAAAGGAGAGTCCTGCCAAGGTTTTCCGCAGTCGGGGTGCCGCTGTGTAATCCCAAATGAGAAATGTGCAGGTAGTTTTAAACTGGGATATTTTGGCCAATACCAGTTACGGTTCATTGTGTATTTTTATTTAGCTATGGCAGCAACGCCGTGCACAACATGGAGAGAGAGAGTAAAGACTGCACACAGAAATGCGCCCGAGTCGGGAAACGAACCCGAACCCTGTCTTTCTGCAAGGCACGAGCGCTCCCACTGTGCCACGTCTCAACCCCACACAGGCAGAGGAAATGGGAACGTCTTGAGCCGGGACTTGAGCAGGGGCAGGGAGTTGGCAGCACGGATGGCTGGAGGAAGGTTTGTGGAGGAAAGTGAGATGAGAGTGGGAGACGGGGGCGAGTGCGTGGTGGAGGTTGTCGCTCACCCCGAGACGGAGGCATCGTGGCGTCGCTTTGGTGTGAGACGTCTGGCAGCGGCGTTTTGATTCATTGCTGCCATTGGGTGTCAATTCATCGTTATGTGAATGATATTTGTAACGGGGTACACATTTTTTTGTTAATGAAAATACAATGTATTGCATTGTAACCTGAATGAATGCCAAATCCAATGGATGGTATAGATTGTAATATACGTGCACAATCGCTGCTCTGACCTATTGATTGTAACGCCCTTGGCGAAGTCTCACCTCTCTGCATGTGTGCACTCACCAATTGCGCTCTGCTTCTACTTTAAGTGAGTTATAGTTTTATTTGGCCGGACGATGATGTGATGAGAGCGCCCCGACTCACAGGTAGAAGGTTACAGCTTCAAATGCTCGTCGATGGTCGTGCTGGTTCCATCGTTACTTTTAGTTTTTTTGGTAAAGTCACGTAGGTAAAAAAATAATGAAACAACTAAATTAAATCACGACGTATCGGGTGCAACACAAGCGTTCGTCTTCAGGTGGGGACAAACACAGCGAAAGAACGACCGCTAAAGTGTGCCTAAGAGATGGCTGTGATGAGGAATTATATACAGTGAGGGAAACAAGTATTTGATCCCCTGCTGATTTTGTACGTTTGCCCACTGATAAAGAAATGGTCAGTCTATAATTGTAATGGTAGGTTTATTTGAACAGTGAGAGACAGAATAACAACAACAAAATCCATAAAAACGCATGTCAAAAATGTTATACATTGATTTGCATTTTAATGAGGGAAATAAGTATTTGACCCCCTTTCAATCATAACGATTTCTGGCTCCCAGGTATCTTTTATACAGGTAATGAGCTGAGATTAGGAGCACACTCTTAAAGGGAGTGCTCCTAATCTCAGCTTGTTACCTGTAAAAAAGACACCTGTTCACAGAAGCAATCAATGAATCAGATTCCAAACTCTCCACCATGGCCAAGACCAAAGAGCTCTCCAAGGATGTCAGGGACAAGATTGTAGACCTGCACAAGGCTGGAACGGGCTACAAAACCATCGCCAAGCAGCTTGGTGAGAAGGTGACAACAGTTGGTGCAATTATTCGCAAATGGAAGAAACACAAAAGAACTGTCAATCTCCCTCGGCCTGGGGCTCCATGCAAGATCTCACCTCGTGGAGTTGCAATGATCATGAGAACGGTGAGGAATCAGCCCAAAACTACACGGGAGGATCTTGTCAATGATCTCAAGGCAGCTGGGACCATAGTCAAAAAGAAAACAGTTGGTAACACACTACGCCGTGAAGGACTGAAATCCTGCAGCGCCCGCAAGGTCCCCCTGCTCAAGAAAGCACATATACATGCCCGTCTGAAGTTTGCAATTGAACATCTGAATGATTCAGAGGACAACTGGGTGAAAGTGTTGTAGTCAGATGAAACCAAAATGGACCTCTTTGGCATCAACTCAACTCGCCGTGTTTGGAGGAGGAGGAATGCCGCCTATGACCCCAGGAACACCATCTCCACCGTCAAACATGGAGGTGGAAACATTATGCATTGGGGGTGCTTTTCTGCTAAGGGGACAGGACAACTTCACCGCATCAAAGGGACGATGGACGGGGCCATGTACCGTCAAATCTTGGGTGAGAACTTCCTTCCCTCAGCCAGGGCATTGAAAATGGGTCGTGGATGGGTATTCCAGCATGACAATGACCCAAAACGCACGGTCAAGGCAACAAAGGAGTGGCTCAAGAAGAAGCACATTAAGGTCCTGGAGTGGCCTAGCCAGTCTCCAGACCTTAATCCCATAGAAAATCTGTGGAGGGAGTTGAAGGTTCGAGTTGCCAAACATCAGCCTCGAAACCTTAATGACTTGGAGAAGATCTGCAAAGAGGAGTGGGACAAAATCCCTCCTGAGATGTGTGCAAACCTGGTGGCCAACTACAAGAAACGTCTGACCTCTGTGATTGCCAACAAGGGTTTTGCCACCAAGTACTAAGTCATGTTTTGCAGAGGGGTCAAATACTTATTTCCCTCATTAAAATGCAAATCAATTTATAACATTTTTGACATGCGTTTTTCTGGATTTTGTTGTTGTTATTCTGTCTCTCACTGTTGAAATAAACCTACCATTAAAATGATAGACTGATCATTTCTTTGTCAGTGGGCAAACGTACAAAATCAGCAGGGGATCAAATACTTTTTTCCCTCGCTGTAGCTGTGGGAGTGGGGGGTGTGGAAAGGGGGGGCAGGGAGAGTGTGGGGGTGGGGTGTGGGCTGGGAGGTGTATGGATCCTTGCAATCACGAAAACTTCAAATCTGGTTCCATCGTCTCTGTGAGGTCAATGAAACAGCAATATTGCAAATCGTCGTGATTACGGGTTACCATTCATTCGAGATTCAGTGTATTTCTTTAAAAAAAAGTGAATGTAACAGCCTCTAGTAGCTGCAGAGATCACTTATACCCATGACATACATCATGCATGCGCTGTAAAAAAAAGTTACAACATTAAAAAGTACGCAAAGAAGCACGTAGAGATGCACGCTTGGGATCACATCGAGAGACAGCAAGAGAAAGGCATGGATCAGAGAACACACGCAGCGTAATGACATCATCCGGACTGTGTGGAGGAAGTGGGCGTGGACAGGACGCGTCACTGTTGGGGACAATGACGACCGATGGTCAAGACGAGTGGCGGAGTGCCAGCTACGGAATGGAACGCGTCGGGGAGGACCCTTAACCTGGGAGACGGAGCGATGAGATCAGCTCGTGTGTGGGCGCTGGGTGGATTGTTACACTACAGCATTGCGGCAGGCGGCGACAACTCATGGGTGATGCTTCATCCAGCAGTGGATTCGTCGTGGCTGATGATGGTGATGAATTCCAAAGCATCGATTCTTACACGTGTGGTTCGATGTATATCGCGTGAGCTTCTGGAAGCAGTGTGGATATTTCATTTCACTCCTCACCGCAACCTCCACGCGGCAACCACTGTTGACTTGCCAAAAAGTGGAACTTTTATTTCATTTATCAATCATTTATCCCACGTCACAAGACAAAGAATCAAATCAGAACTTTCGCGGATGAGTGCAGGAGAGCCCGCGGAAGCGGGTATCACAAAACTACTTCTGAGGTCCCTTCAAGGAACCTCTGGTCTCCACGGCAGAGAGCAGCAAACCCGACATTTGCTTCTCAGAGCTGGGAATTTTGCCGATGCAAGAGCAGACACAAAGTTCACGCGGCCGGATACTCATTTGAACGAATCTGAAGGAGGAATGATGCGCCGAGTTGACCCCGCGACCTCGACCCATTTAAACCCCTGACCTCGTGACCGTGGCGAGTCGAGCGCTCTGGCCACAGCGTAACCCCGTGACGACGCCAGGTGTTGCCGCGGTCAAACCATCGGCGCGGGGCACCCCGGCCCCCGCGGGCAGGCGCGCCGATCGGCGCGGCTAACGTGCGGCGAGGAGGCCCCTCCTGGGAAATCACGGCCGCGTTTAACGGCCGTGCGAGCACCACCACCACCACCACGAGCGAGCGAGCGAGCACACCGCTCGCTTGGCCCCCATTCATTCTCGTAGTCAGCCTAATTCCTCTAATCTGTTAACACGTTCACGCGGGGTTTTTTAATTCAATTATTTCCCGCTTCCGACCGCAGGAAGAAAAAAACCCACATCAAAGGCCTCTCGTGGAATTAAGTCTGCAAGAGTCGTCACATTTTGAGACCTCAAACAGGGAGCTCATTGTGTTATTTAATTAAAATTCCAAAAAACGTGCAACGCTTTTGCGTTGCTGTGCTTATTTAGCCGAAGTGGTCTACAGCTTTTAAAGGGTTATTGATTATGTTTCTTGTTTAAAAACATTATATGCTGCTAAGACTGCGGGGTAGTTTTCCGACCGTGGCGTTGTTTGTTTGTAGCTGCAGCACCGGCGATGCCATCGTGCGGCATCGCCAGCAGCGGCAACTCGCTCTACAGGCACGGCCAGTCCAGCAGAGCCGCAACACCAACACGCACCGTGTGAAGTGCAATAACAGAAGTCATGTGAAAGACATCTCAAGTCGCCGTTATATCGTGACTTTTGATATCGTGTCGTCTTGCGATAAATGATATCGCGCCAGCCCTCCGTTGCACACATGGCAGGTGATGAGCGGTTTTAATTTTGATGCTTTATATCAATATATTTAATATATAAAAAAGGAGCAAACGATGTTTATTAAAAGTTACAGGCGCGTGCAGCTTTTGAATCGTATCGCGAGCGCGATCAGGGATGTCGTGGTGCGGGCTGCGTGGCGACGAGCCAGGGGGCACACTCACAGAACACGCGTGGCACACTGGTACACACGTGGCACACTCACAGAACACGCGTGGCACACTGGTACACACGTGGCACACTCACAGAACACGCGTGGCACACTGGTACACACGTGGCACATCGAAACACACGTGGCACACTGAAACACACGTGACACATTGAAACACACGTGGCACATCGAAACACACGTGGTACATTGAAACACACGTGGCACACTGGTACACACGTGGCAAATCGGAACACGCGTGGCACATCGGCGCTGCTGTTTCGATTACACCCGGATGAGACCCGCTCGGCTGTCAATGGGAGCAAATGAAAGTGACTAAAAACGCAGGCAGTTTTTTTAAAGCATTTTTTTTGCATATTAAACAGATAAAAACTGACAACTGGAACTGCGAGAATTGTGTTAACATCGTAGGAATATGAACAATTCATCATTACATTTTGAATGTCTGATTTAATCAAGTAGCCATCTTCACCTTCATTCAAGTGTTACAGGAAAGATTTTTCTCCCCAATTCCAATTTTGCCATCGGAATCAAAGTCAGGACGCTAGCAATGCAGCAGCGCACTACCTTGTGTCAGAGATCTGCTCTGGACGTTGATGTCACAGAACGGCTTCTGAATTCACTCCACAGACCTTTTTATCCACAACCGCAGTGCAGCTTTGATAGGCCGAGACTGACTGCGAAACACGTTGGGGTTTGAATTTTGACTTAAAACTTTCGTGACTGCAGGAATTCATATTTTTGGTTCTTTTGGTAAAAAGTCACGTAGATAGAAAATAAAATAAAAAAATAACATATAATAAAAATAATAATAATGAATAGAAAATAATAAAAGCAGAAAACCCACGACGTTTCGATCGCAACGCAAGCTGTCTTCATTAGGCGGAGATGAAGACCGATTGTGCGATCAAAACGACGTAGGTTTTTTTGCTTTTATTATTTTAAAATATTTTAATTGTATTTTAGTATCTGTTATTTTATATTTTATTTTCTATCTACGTGACTTTACCGAAAGAACCAAGAACATGACGTGCGCGTTTGCTCCACAGGTGAAGAGGTGGTCGTGGTGGTGGTGACCCTACCCGGAATCACCGTGGAGAGGACAATGCAGAGGTGGCGGTCAGAGACACGCCTGAAGCCAGAGCCTGGGGCACTCTCCCACGAGCCGGTCTGGGAGGTCAGGCGCTTACTGTTGTGCGTCTGTTACTGGTAGGAACATCCTGGTTACACCAGCCCACAGGGGATTATTGTGTCCGTCCGTCCGTCGTGTAGGGAGGGGCTGGGTGGGGAGGGGAGGGTGGAGAGGGGCTGGGTGGGGAGGGGCTGGTCACCCCGTGGTGCCCTTATAAAACTCAACGTTTAACCTACTCACGCCGGCTTGTGCCCGCCCTCACAGTCGGGAATATTTGCGGAATACACCACGCCGCCGTTGACCATGGCCATTGACCGAGCAACCCAACGTTCCTACCAGCTCCCTCCGCAGGAGGAATGTGTTTAGTTTATTGTCCTTCCCCCACACCTTCGATTAGCATGGTTGGCTACGTACGGTGCAAAAGAAGTTCAACATATTTACACATAGATACGTACTGTGCAATGAGGGCAGACTCTAGGATGTGTGGAGGCATCACCGGCATTGGCCGTAATGACCTCCTGACCTCCACTGGGGTGGTTGGGAAATCCCTTCTGGAGCGATTTTAGAGTTCAGATGTTGCAATGTTCGAATTGAGAGCGACCGTATTCATGGAGAAGGCCGCTCGTTGCTGGGCAGTGTGCACCGACGAGAGGGTTTAATCTGAGCACATTTTGATGTTTTGCTGTTCGCGCCAGCATTTAGTTCTCTTGAAGCACTAAATCTCGCTCTTGCCGTCGTTTTTTTTTAGCGGTGGTCATGACCCTTCTGAAGCATTTATCCTCGATGCGCTCTTTTGTTTCTTTAAGATAGCGCACTGCTCCCAGCGAGAACGTGGGGACCGCGGTGTTGACAAGGCGGACCAGTTAATCTGTCAATGGCGGGATTAAGCGCGCGTAATTGGTTTTCGGACACGCAGGCATTTCCATCGCTCAAGCCAAGGGGCAGGGACGCGGCAACACGCGGTAGCCCCAACGTCCGAGGGAAGCCACGGCCTTCTTACCGCGAGCTCCGGCACACTCGGCCCGCAGGTCCATCTCTCTCCACCGCCCACAGAGCTCTCCTGAAGTTTCAAATCGGTCCATTTAAATCAGGGGTGGGGAACGTCCGGCCCGCGGGCCATATGAGGCCGGTGAAATTATTTGGTGTGGCCCTGCCAAGGCAACCGCAGGTGGGACTCGAAATTCAATAAATCTAGGAACAAACCTGGAAAAGCAGTTGCGAGTAGCAGCAACATCATCAACACCAGCTAACATCACACGCCTCGCCAAAGAGAAGCAGTTCCAGCCATCGCATTCGGGGTGAGTTAATTAAATGTTTGACCAAATATAACGGGCTAATTTTGAAGTTGATAATGTTGTATGGCCCGCGAATGATGTTATATAAATATCTAAATGGCCCTTGGCAGAATAAAGGTTCCCCGCCCTTTTAAATCAACGTTCGTGTATTTTAAGGAACGTGTTCAGTCTCTGTTCCGCTGCCCAATGCCTGGTAACGTCAACGCATGTATCCACATTTCCCAGTGTTTTTAAGGCACCGTTTTGCCCATCGCTCTTGCTTTTGTTCTGAGCCCTGGTTAGCGGCAAGCGGATGGGAGGCAGCCAGGCCATACCTGGTGCTGTCGGGAGGGAGTTGTGGAGCTGTGGGCTGCGAGGAAGCCAGGAGATCACAGCGCAGCAATAGGCTCAGGGGACATAGTCTGTGCATAGAATCCATCTGAGCACGGATTTGTTACCCTCTGCTTCGTGAGTGCCTCGACTCCGCGTGCTCCGGTCCCCTTCCGCAAACACTCACTCATGGTCTGGGCCAAACATCCCAAACAGCAGCAGACCCTTCTGGACAGGAGTCTGAGTGAGACTTTCCTGGCCAATGCTGAAACTGCCATTGCATCGATTGAGGCCGACAATGGGGACAAGCAGTGGGTATACTACACGGGGTACGGACACAGTGTGTCTCCCCCTGTCTCCCCCTGTGTCTCCTCCTGTCTCCCCGTGTCTCCCCGTGTCTCCCCCCGTGTCTCCCCCCGTGTCTCCCCCCGTGTCTCCCCCGTGTCTCCCCCCGTGTCTCCCCCCGTGTCTCCCCCCGTGTCCTCTCCTGTGTCTCCCCCCGTGTCTCCTCCCGTGTCTCCTCCCGTGTCTCCCCCCGTGTCTCCCCCAGTGTCTCCTCCCGTGTCTCCCTGCACAAATGGGCACTGGGGCCAGGCTCTTTGGTAGTGAGTGATGGCCTTCAAACTCTGGTGCAAATTCCATATTTCCATGACGTGCATCTCCACAGACGACCCATTACTCGTGAGGCAAGATGCATTGACTGAGACCAGCCGCTACCTTCACACTGCACGCATCAGAAGGTGCGAACATAGTTCGAGAACACTCGGGAGTGGAGGCGGGGCGGGTGGAGCGGGGGAGCGGGGGAGCAGGGGGAGGGGAGCAGAGGGAGGGAGGGGGGCAGGGGGGAGGGAGGGGAACAGGGGGAGGGGGGCAGGGGGAGGGAGGGGAGAAGGGGGAGGGAGGGGGGCGTGCCTCCTCCCCTCGTGCCACTTCTCCTGTCTCTCTGCAACTCTCACGGCGCCAGGGCCGCGCTGTCGTTCCGCGTGGCCTCGTCTCCGTGCGTGATGTGCGGCGACGTGGACACCTCCCCGTGTCTCTGTGCCGTTGTGTAGGGGCGGCAGGCACCTCGCGAGGCGAGCAGGCAGATCGGGTGGCCGTGATGGACGAGGCGAGGAGGAGGAGGCTGTGGTCCCGACTCACGGCAGCCGATTGCACGCCGCAGCCTCAGCGCAAAGCAAAGTGTTGTTGGTTGTTAAGAATCATTTCAATGTAACATTTCACACGCGAGACGGTGGCTGGGAACGTTCCACATTGACATTTACGTACAAACTCCTTCTCTAGCTCCGCCCACTTACCCTTGGGTTGGGCCCACTAAAATCCTATACAACCTCATGTTGCAGCAGCAGCCCTTTCTCCTACGTCAGCAGTCCTCCTGCTGTATCTGTTCCACCTGCGGACGGTCGCTTGTGTTGCGATCGAAACGTCGCGATCTATTTTATTTTCTACCCACGTGACTTTACCGAAAGAACCAAAGAGCGTGGATTCCTGCAGTCACGAAAGCTTCGAATCAAAATTGAAATATCACCACAAGCGCTGCGTGGATTCTTCAGTAATACATCTCGTCCCGATCTCATCAACAGATTGTAACAACTTGCTGGTGGTGTGATGTTTCTGTGGGGTGGGTGCTGCTATCGCTGTGACAGCATGAGACACACAACACTCACAGTCGACCATGGGGCTGTGTCACAAGTAAAGACCCCAAAGGATGATGTCACAACACTCACTTTTCTTGGAACATGTATGTTGAATCTAGATTTGAAGCTTTCGTGACTGCAAGGATTCATATTCTTAGGTTTTTTCGGTAAAGTCACGTAGGAATTTTTTTTTAAGTTAATAAAAGTAAAATAAAATAAAAATCACGACGTTTCGGAGGCAACACAAGCTTCCGTCTTCAGGTGGAACCGTCACAGCATGGTAGCTGTATCCAGTGAGTAGCTGATACAGCTACCGTGCTGTGACGGTTCCACCTGAAGACGGAAGCTTGTGTTGCCTCCGAAACGTCGTGATTTTTATTTTATTTTTATTTTACTTTTATTAATTTTTTACCTACGAGACGTACCGAAAAAACCTAAGAATATGTATGTTGAACTTCTTTAGCACCGTACGTATCCAACTGTGCTCATCGGAGGAGCGGGGGAAGGATAACGAACTCAACACAGAAAGCGGGTCGAACTAAATGAGTTTTCAATCTCGATGTAAACGTGCATAGCTCCAGCGGCTTGCTAATACTAGAAGAGCGTTCCAGACGGCCGCAGAAGCGCATCTGAAAGCGCGATGTGGTGACCGTCATTGTTCGATGGTTAGGGGCCGTCCATAAATGACGTCACGCGATTTTGGACGATTTTTGACCCCCCCCCCCTACGTCACACGGCGTCACAAAAAGTCAGACCCCCCCCCTCAAATATGACGTCACAAAGCTCTGCCCCCCCCCCAAAAAACATGCTTCAAATCGCTTTAAACTATTGTCATTGTAGTGCGAATTTAATGTGGCGCTGCACTCTGATGTTGTAGGAGAAAACATTTATTAAAAAGTCTATTTAATTAAGTAGAACGTGTTGTCTATATTTATTTAAAGTTGCGCATTTTGATGTGACGTCACATTTCTCAAACCCCCCTTCCCCGCCCCCCGTCACACATCGTCACAAATGTCTGACCCCCCCCCCCCCCCAGGTGCGTGACGTCATTTATGGACGGACCCTTAGGCAAAAGCTTCTGCGAGGACGACCGGACTTTGCGTGATGGTTTATTCTCCTCGACAACATCAGCGAGGTGCCGTGGTTCAGTTGTGGCCCGCCTCACTCGATTGGCAAAGTATTTTCAAATAGCCCCCTTGACCGGCTCAGCGTGGGGGAACCTTCATCCAGCAGTGGAGTGACGAGGGGTTTACGATGCCCATGCTTTGGTGAGCAGGGCGTGCGTCTTGTGAACGCGTGAGCGGTGAGGCTGACGCATCTTTCGGAAGCAAGGGTGGCACAGTGGGTTTTTTAACAATCGGGTTAAATTGTCTTTTTATATTAAACCCGATCATCTGAGATTGGGAGAAATCCGGGTTAATTGGTTCTAATTGCAGAACCGCACTTCGCCAACTTCTCAACGATGGGCTTCATCCATTCCAAGCGAAGGAACTGGCGCCCACGATTGTGGAGGAGAAGCTCGTGTTCATCAAGACCAACCTGCCCGCCGCATTCTACGACTACCCCGTGCCCGACGGCCCCGAGTACGATAGCAGCACCGACGAGGAAGCAGCCTAAGCCTTGGATCAGACTTTCGTATTCATTACACCAGGTTTTAATTCCCCGAAATCTGGTTTAATTGTATTAAAGAAAAAACCCGATGCCTGCCACTGGGAAAATCTAGTTTTTTCCACCCATGTTCGGAAGCGACTTCTTCGATACGTGACGCTGTTAACGTCCAAGGCGGAATCCCGGGGCAAATGTTAAACCCGAACGGACGCTACGGCAAATGTTCCTCGCCGGTTTTAGAGGGCATCTCTATTTATTGAAGACCCGGCATCCGACGCGGGTGTTTTATTTTTAGAATGTAGATATTGCTTTGAGAATTTACTGTCAAGGACGCGTGGAGCAGCGAGAGAGGTCTCGTGCGTCGGTGCGTCTCGCTATAGGGCGACACGGAGGTTTTGGGCACCGAGAAGAAAGTGGTGGATTGTACGTGGCAACCGCTGCTGCTTTGTAGAGTTGAGAATTTGACCCACCACGTATCGACTCATCTGGTGCACAAATGAGCGGTGCGTTGTTGCGGCTGCCATGCGCACTGCGTAAGGAGTCAAACTTCTCCCTCTCTGGCCTCTTCAATTCCCACCCCTCTTCACAGGCCGACACCTGCCTGGGTCATCCGGGCAGTGGGCCCTGGGGTAGTTGCGCCGCCTGTGCACTCGACAGCTCCACCACGGAAAGAGTCTGTGGGATTGTGTGCGAGTCTATGTAATTGTGTGCGAGTCTGTGAGATTCTGTGCGAGTCTATGGGATTGTGAACGAGTCTATGGGATTGTGTGCGAGTCTATGGAAATGTGTGCGAGTCTATGGGATTGTGTGCGAGTCTATGGGATTGTGTGCGAGTCTATGGGATTGTGTGCGAGTCTATGGGATTGTGTGCGAGTCTATGGGATTGTGTGCGAGTCTGTGGGATTGTGTGCGAGTCTATGGGATTGTGTGCGAGTTTGTGGGATTGTGTGCGAGTCTATGGGATTGTGTGCGAGTCTATGGGATTGTGTGCGAGTCTGTGGGATTGTGTGCGAGTCTATGGGATTGTGTGCGAGTCTATGGGATTGTGTGCGAGTTTGTGATGTTCTGTGCGAGTTAAAAGGCTCAACATTGTTGCGATTTGGGTATCTCCCCTCCAAACGTCGGCAGAAACGGCCCTCTCCCGATCACGAGGCTGGTGCCTGACGAAACGACGACGTTATTCCACACACGCGCCAACCACTCATCGCATCATGATAAAACTTTGACTTTAAAACAGGAAAACCCGGACGTTTGAGAACGGCAATGACTGCTGCATCGCTTCCCTGTGCCGCAGAGGTTTCAGGAAACCACAAAGGCCACTTAGCCGTGTGGCAAAGGCACAGACCGCACTCGGCAGACGAAAGCGAACGCTGCGTTGTCCGAGTGAAATGGATTTGGCGAGGATTGACGGCTCTGACGTCGGCCTTTCTGACTTGAACACAAATGGGCGTCTGCGCGTTGACAAGTGATGGGCCTCATGAAAGCCTTTCCAGAACCTGCACGGCGAATTGTACACACGCAGAAAAAGAAACCTTGTAAAACGCGATTGCAGCTTGCACGGAAATTTGTTTTGCACGCGTTTATTGCGACCTCTTCGTTGGCGGGCTAAGTGCCATCTCTGGGTGCGATGCATTCAGGGCAGGTGGCCGATGATTGGTGTCAACGACGCCTCTCACAGAAGACATCTTCCCCTCAATGTGGGTTCGCTTTAGGAAACAATATTTCAAAAGGCAGTTTACCCTTCGGAATATTTTACCCCCCTATTTTTTTTGTCACAGAAGTAATCGTTCTTTGCATTAAAGTCAATATCCCATGCAATTTCAAATAAAACTTTAATTTCCAAAGATCCCTTTCCAAAAATATTTGTGAAATAGCTGCTTGGTTACTTATTTGGTTTGTCCGAAAAAATACAGTGTTTGCCCTTTCCTTGCAGGTGGTATCTTCCTATGGATATATTAATTTAAGATAATGAATATTTGCTTAATACTCTTTCCCCTGAGGGTAGAAATATTCACCGAACAATCGAGAGGGGCCATTTCAACACTTCGTGGCCGCGTTTAGCATACGTTTGAGGTTACGTGAGAGACTATATTAGATCATGTTTTCTCCAAATTTTCCCATGAAGTTTATGGTGCTGATGCAGCATGTCCAACTCACAGAGGGATCATTGTTGGAGCTCAAATCTTAGCTGAGCGCAAACAGCTCATCATCCCTCTGGGGACGATAAATTGAGAACCTCTTTGTGGGAAGGCAACAGTGGCAGTCCAGTGCAGTTAGTCGTGCCCGCCATAGGAACATGGAATTGACTCTGCAGGCTGAGTGCCACCAGCGGTGATGGATGCCTCCCGATACTCGCTTGAGCAGGCAGTAAATTTGATGTTGCTATTTATCTTGAAATGTGGAATCTTTATGTTGACGTCTGCCGAATTATAACCAAACCTTTACACCATTTAACCTTGCGAAATGTGTTGCGTGACATCTATAGATCCCTTAATTGTATTGTGACATCGCTACATGAAACCCAATGGGATTGTAATGGTCTTGTACACACGAGAAAATTCCCTTGATGTTGAGATGCATTGCCAGGATCTTGCCGTCCGCTTCTATTTAAGTGAATTCCAGCACGCACTGAACCCCAATAATGGGGGCGCTAATTTCTTGTGTCCCACTTTTTCAATCCTGTCCAGAAATGCATCAAACGCTAATTAGCAATAAACTTGCAATTAATTGGCTAATTTTGAAATCTAAACGACCTTATTAAATTATAAGCGCTCCGTTAATGTTGCTAGTGAAGTAAAGTGAAACGTGTTGTGTTTCTAAAGACTGCCCCCGTCCCCGCTTTGTGTTTTGCACGCGGAGCCTCGGGGCTCACCGGGGCCACCCCTGGCACGATGAGGGCTTCCCACACCACCGTGCGCGCTGCCAGGGCCCACGTGACCACACTCAGCCACAGTGCAGGTTGATGAAGGTGGGGAGCGTCGATGTTGGAGCGTAGTGCGGTGCAAACGCGGATGTTTTCACACCAGAGGTGTGGACTCGAGTCATGTGACTTGGACTCGAGTCAGACTCGAGTCATGAATTTGATGACTTCAGACTCGACTTGGACTTGCATAACAATGACTTTGTCCCACCTCTGAGGTGTGGACTCGAGTCATGTGACTTGGACTCGAGTCAGACTCGAGTCATGAATTTGATGACTTCAGACTCGACTTGGACTTGCATAACAATGACTTTGTCCCACCTCTGTTTCACACTGCCTCCCCGTTCCATGGCATGGTGGTAGCCAAGCACCATCCAAACTGAAACCGCCTTAGCGTCCGAGATGCAGTGCGATCTTGCGGATTCCGAGTGATTTGGTGGTAGGTTGGGTACATCTACTAAACGTACAATTCCCACGTTTTCATTGTGCGCAATCAGTTGACTTGTCGTATTCAGGGCTCCCTCAGAAAATAACACGAAACATTTTGTAGAAAGATCAACGCAGTGAAATGCCGCGGCTTGCTGTTGCCTGGGCTGATCACATTTGCACACAGGAGAGAGCCTCTCCACTGCAGGTGACGGGACTTCATTTGTCACCGCAGGGCGTTGGGGCTTGAACGCAGTGACGGAGTTGTGCCTGCAGCGCCCTGATGGAGAGCCCTGGGCCCTTTCGAGCCACTGGGCCGCAACGCAATGGCTGCAGCACAACAATTAGATGAAAAGTTCAACGGAGCAGTTAGCCCGCAAGCAACTCTATTGCGAGCTACAACCGCGGTTAATTTTCATGCGTGAAGCATTGCAACTTTGTCGTTTGTGTTTGGCAAACACAGTTGGATGTTACCGAGCCATTAAAACTCAAGGCTACCAAATATCTGGGAGGCTTAACCAGGACACTTCATGTGAGCTGACAGCCACTCCAACGGCCAGCCCCGCCCATCTGTACATAGCCCCGCCTACTAATTCACGAACCCCGCCCACTACTCAGGTAGCCCCACCCACTACTCAGGTGGCTGCCCGCTTTGCCCGCATCAGGAGTTGAAAGTGAGAGGTGGAGCCTTGCTCAAGCTGATCCTTGCGTTCCGCAGTTCCAAAGGTTCAGCTCGTGCCCGGCAAAGGTGGCACCAGCGCCACACGCGTTCCAGTGCGAGGAGGAGATGGTGCTCCCGGTCCAAATGAAACCGCGACAAAGTCCCACTGTTTCACAAAAGCTTCGGGACATCAGGACGCCCTGGATCCACGTGATTTTCTTACCAGTAAATACGCGGTCACTAATCACATTTTTTCCCTCGCCCATTTGCTCCTCTCGCTGCCTCTCGGGGTAATTTCAAGCCTGGATCTCTCTCTCCGCTTCTTTGCGCGTTTCAGCTTCAGTTCTGTTTTGTTGGCCATGACTGAGATTAACAGGTTTTCAGGAAGAGTACTGGCATAAACATTGCATCCAGGCTAAGTGGAGAGTCTTTGTTCCGTCTTGTCTAAGTGTGCAGTAAAATGTAGCCGCTTCAGTGAAATTACTTAAAAGAGTAAAAATTGATTTGCTGGCAGTAAACGCATTGATCCCTCAAGTGAAATGGGCACAGATTGCGCGAAAGTTGGCAAGGCAAAACCACAACTGTGAATTAGAATTGTAAGTAACGCTGCGGTTAAAGCGCACGATGCGCTATCATGAACATCGTGAATTCAAATTTCGATCCAGGCTCTTCCACTCAGCCTATTTGACACAGTGGGACGTTGTCAGTGGGGAGACTGGCCCCGCCATGGGAATGTGGAATATCCACCACTGCCACAGGGCTGCGTGCGACTCATATGGGCAGGGGAGACACCATGACTTTTTATTGCAAAGTCATCCGGACCACGCGCCTGATCTTGTCGCATCGTGGAAGCTAAGCAGGAACTGCCCTGGATAATGCAGTGATGGGTGACCACCACCATGAGTGAAGCCCTCTCCACAGCCGTGTTCGTGAAGCGGGTTATCTGACCGCACTTCACTGCGCTGGTCAGCACGGGTTGGTGGTGAAGTGGGCCGGCTCAGATATCCATCGCCACTGATGTCAGCAGTCGTCGGGAATCCGACTGAGGTCGCCGGGATCACCGTGCAGTTCGTCCTTGTTCCAATGCGTAAAAATGCAGTCACAGAGATGTCTTCCTGTTGAATGTAAATTCCTTTAAAACATGTATGGAAAAAAGTTGCAGTCAGATCTACCATGGGCAGCAGCACACATAACATCACAATGAAGCATGGTCAAACAACCTCAACGATGGACACGGTGTGCGGAGGCTCTCATCCAGCAGTGGAATTGACAAGGGGCTGGAAATTAATCATCAACATGATTTCTATTGATTGGGCAAGTTATGAAAATTAACAATCCTTCCTTTTCTCTACCAAACTGCGGGCATTCCATTGTGGCGGTGCAGAAGCGGCGGTGTCTGCCCAGGACGTGACACTGCCGGGGTCGTGCTGAGCTGGACAGTATCCGCCACGGAGGGGGGAGGCAGGGGTGGTCAGGCGCTACCGGTAATTGGCTATTTCGTCTGCCGCTGCGGTTCAGTGAGCGCGGGACAAAGGGCAGCGTCGGCCCGACTCGCGGGAGCCCATCCGTCAATTAGCAAAGCAGCCCCGGCGCTGGCCACGTGGAGGTCACTGCGGACGGACGGGTTGGCAGAGAAAATAAAATTAAATAACGCTTCTGAGCCACGCGGAGGCAACGCCGTCTGCACGGCCCGGCTTGAAACATCCGCGCGGCCGGCCCGACACAAACGCCGTCGTCTGCTCGTTCCCGACGTCACCGGTGATTTGGGGCGCGCCGAGGAACATTCTTAATTCCTCCGGCGTCAAGGGACGGGCTCGCGTCTTGAAGCAACGGCGAACCGCGTCGGTCCGCCGATGTGTTCCACTGCAGGCAATGGAGACGATGGCGCGCTCACTCCAGCTCTGGCCAATCAGGCCCTCCACTAGAGACAGCTCTAGAGACCCTGCTCTAGAGGGTATTTGGCCTACTCTTCCATGCTGGCCAGATGTCTTGCCCCTGGACCCCACACCCCCCAATGGAAGCCCATGGGTGGAGCCACATTGCTTGTATACGGGAACACAAACACGTTTAGAAACCAAGCGTCTGTCTCCAGAATGATCTCGTTCGGTGGCCCTGAGGTTGTGTTGGAAATTCCACATTCCCGTGGCGCGGGGGAGAATCCGTCTCGCAACAAAACTGTGTTGACTTGTCACAAACCGATACCTAGTTTATCAAACCCGGAGGATGATGATAGCCAAGTCGACCCTCGGTCGTGACTTACATTGCAACGTAACTTTGAATCTCAACGCATTGTCTACGTCACTGATTGGCAGACGGTCCTCCACTAGAGGGGGCTCCAGAGAGCACCTCTGCAGGGGATGTGGCCGACACTTTCGCTCTGGCCAGACGACTTAAGAGAAAGTTGGAGTACCCACACTTCACCCCGCCACAAGTGACCGGCAGATCGATCCGCTGCGGTGAGCCCATTCACACTGCTGGGTGAACAGAGGCAGGGAGATTTGAGAAACCTGAACCGTCGTTTCAGCTGCCGCACCGGGAGATGGAAACGGCGACCTCTGGACTGCAAGTCCGGTGTGCTCACCATTCCACTGTGGCATCGTCCAAAATCACGTGACTTTCACATTCTCCGCTCGCGATTCTGCTGTTCTTCACTGTTCTTGCGTCGAATCAAGACGAGAGCCCAATGGATCTCAACAGGCTCAGATAAATAAAAAGGGGTCCTAAATTACTGAAACAATACTGTATTGAATCTTATTCTTAGGTTTTTTCGGTAAAGTCACGTAGGTAAAAAATGCGCCTCTTGAATCTTGTATTGAATGTCCTTCGTATGACCACTAAGGATGTGAGTAGAATTTTCGGCTGAGCGTCAACTTTAAGGCACCGACCTACGGGAACAATTAAATGAGTGCCGGTCTGTGAGAAGGCGACGTTGGTCATCTATTCGAAATAACAATCCCAGTCATCGGAATGTGGAATTCATCCCCCCCCCCCCCCCCCCCAGTCTCAGGACCACCAACAGGGCGAGCACTGCACTACGCTCATTTAAACACAAAAAAAAATCATCCGCGACTCTTCGATTCGCCTGGCTCACGCGGCGTGCATTCATTCCGTCAGTTCGTTACAAATGACCCGGCGCTTCTGTATTAATATTGCTCCACGACGAGCGCCCCCCCCCCCGCCCGCCCCGCGCAAGAGACGCATTAAAGCATGACAGTCGCACGTATCATGCGCCGATATCGTTAGGAGAGCAAACGACAGCTGCAGTGATCGGTGTCCGCGCATCCATCACGGCGCGGCTGTAAAAGGGAAGGAGGCCGGGCGCGCGAGGCCCGGGAGGCGAGATCGGTTTTTTTTGTTCCCATCCGAAGGGACCAGCACGGAACGCCGCGGTGGATCCCCAGTGGAGCAGGAAACTGCGCCCACGGTTCACCGCGCGGGCCACGAGGTGGTGACTCGGGAGTGCGCGCGCTGAAATTCCAGAAGCAGCTGTGACCTGTCACATGGCACGGCAGTAGCAGCAGCAGCACTGAGCGCAACCTCCGCCGAGTCCCAAACACCAGGAGGACGGCGTGAGCAGCCTCCATTTGAGACCGGAACGGCCCTCCCTTCGCTGCTGCTGTTGCTGCTGAACGGCTTCCAAGCGTGTAGGATGATCCGAGCGGTGTCCCGCAGGCGAGGCACGCTCTGCGATCATTCACCCTTCCAGCGCTGTTGACTGCCCGCACAGTGTAGGGATGCTGGGCTGACCCAAACCCCACGACCAGGATGTGAACTGGCAAGCTTCTACCGCTGAGCCACATGGCCGGATGGCAGCGATTTAACTGGGTGGTGCAGAAAGGCCAGTTGATGTATGTGTGTGTGTTGAACTTCTGTCGCACCGTACGTAGCCAACCGTGCTAATCGGAGTTGATGGTTTCAAGCCCTGTTGCGAATCAGAACAAAAATGTGCGAAAATATTTACAATAATTCCAACGCTGAGTGTACGAGGCAGCGGGGGTGGTGGCGCGCCGCGTGGTGACGAGATAAACCTGAGTTGTATTCTCTGCCAAAGCTCGCATCAGTTCCCCAACCCACAGTGACCCGGCATTGTCTAGCAACTCGCACTGCTCGTGTTAGGGCAGGCCTCCATCAGCAATTGATTGACAAAGGAATGCAAATTTTTATTACACTGGATTATATAAATTTTTAAGAGTCAAATTGAAAGATTAATTGGTGTTTCTCTGTGTGCCGATGTGTCTCTCTCTCTGTGTCTCTGTGTGAGTCTCTCTCTCTGCTTATGTGTCTGTCTGTGTGTCTCCCTGTTAATTAAACAGGTAGGGTGTTGACTGTTATGTTAGCCGACTCTCTTTGCTGTCTTGCATTGTATTTCTAAGTTTACTAGATTTGTTTTCTCTTTCATTTGTAACTGATGATGATTGCTTGTGTTGCAATCGAAACGTCGTAGGCTATTATTTAGTTAATTTTTTCTTTCTACGTGACTTTACCGAAAGAACCAAAGAGTAATTCCTGCAGTCACGAAAGCTCCAAATCAAGTTTGAATTGGTGACTGGAGTATTTGCGAGTGTTCTCTTTGGTGTGTGGATAGTACGGAGACATGCACAGTATTGTGAAAAAACACAGAGACCTCTTAGCCTTATAAATGTTGCTTTAGGCGGTGTAAGTTAGCGAGCACCTATTAGATCGAGCATTACATTGCAGAGCGTGTTGCGACCAACACGCTCTGCAATGGACCACCTTTGACTCCCAAGTGCTGATGTTGACACACTGCAGCAGAAACCCAAATTAGGCCGCGCTGGCCTCGGGGAGGCCCAGGTCAGGCTCAGGCACAAATTGCCTGCCATAGGAGTACATGACAAGGGATTGAACCCAGGCCACTGGGGTCAGAGGTCAATGCACCAACCTCCCCACCACTGTGACACACATACACACGCAATCGTAGATATATGCTGAGGAAATCGACCACCGCTTTATTATGAACGCACTCCGAAGTTTAGTTGTTTGAACAAAGGCTGTTGTTTGAACAAAGGTGAACGCACGTCGAGAGGCAATCGAGCAATACACTAAAGAGACGTTTAACGTTTATGTGTAGATTTAGGAGAGAAGTTTGTCTTTTAGCACTTACAATATTCCACTTCAGCAGCGCGTAATGAGCTGCGTTGTTTTATTATATATATAAAACTAACTAACCTTATGAACAGCTGTGAAGGTTGCTACATTTTTTAAAAATATAAAATACTTGAGTCTCCGTTGAATCCAAAGGTGACGGAAAGGCCCCTTGACCCATGCGCCCGCAAAGACGCTCCCATGAATCACTCGAGGAACACCGCACGGGCGGTATTGCGTTTTAGCAATACCGCTCAGCATATTGAAAATGCCGCGCGCACGCCAGCGTTGAGAAGCGACACACTCATCCATTAGCCTTACCTGGCAGACTGTACAGGATAGATGACCTTCGTGCGAACCTCGCGGGATCGAATTGGCGAGTGCCGCTGAATGTCGCTCGTCTTCATCATCATCAGCTTCATCATCGCGTCCCGCGCCGCGCGCGCTTCAAGCGGCACGACAAAGTCGGAAGGCGTTTTATGCCGAGGGAGCGCAAATATCGGCAGAATTTCAGTCTGTGTCTCCACACATTAGCAAACGTACGTATGTTTTTGTCCAAAAGGGTATTGGCTTTCCGGAGCAATAATACCCTGCAGCGTTCGTTCAAGCGAAACAATTCCTGTCCGGTTTTGAGATTCTGGGCCACTTCAGCAGCATTACACCCATCATATCGAACAAATACACGATATATATTTTTTAAGATACAGAAACAGGGCTTCCTGCCCGGCGTGTTGGGGCTGATGATGGTGATGACATCACCAAGACCTGGTCAATGCCCCCCGTCCAGCGGCACACATGGGGGCAGATTCGAGACTTTTTTTTATCAACGATTCTCGCTACCCGATTGGATGCAAAATATAACCAATAATATCATCACTTCGTCCGCAATTCTAGCTTCAATTGAGCGCATCGTGCCACACGTATACGCAGCGAGACACGGGGAAAGAGTCCACGTTTAGTTTCACAGACAAAAGGGTGGGCGAGCGCCCATGAAGGCCGCTAGGCTGGGTGCCAGGCTGGGTGCCAGGCTAGGTGCCAAGCTAGGTGCCAGGCTGAGTGTCAGACTGATTGCCACGCTGGGTGTCAGGCTGGGTGCCAGGCTGGGTGTCAGGCTGGGTGTCAGGCTGGGTGCCAGGCTGGGTGTCAGGCTGGGTGCCAGGCTGGGTGCGGGGCTGGGTGCCAGGCTGGGTGCCAGGCTAGGTTTCAGGCTGGGTGCCAGGCTGGGTGCCGGACTGGGTGCCAGGCTAGGTGCCAGGCTGGGTGCCAGGCTGGGTGCCGGGCTGGGTGCCAGGCTGGGTGCCAGGCTGGGTGTCAGGCTAGGTGCCAGGCTGGGTGCCAGGCTGGGTGCCGGGCTGGGTGCCAGGCTGGGTGCCAGGCTGGGTGCCGGGCTGGGTGCCAGGCTAGGTGCCAGCCGGTGCCAGGCTGGGTGCCAGGCTAGGTGCCAGTCTCTGTTGGTGCTCGCTTGCCCCGACAGTCAATAGGGCTGAATGGGGGATATATGTCTTTGGCCTACACACACACAACAACATAACTCCACCTAGTTTAACACGTAGACTTTTGCGACCAACATGATCCAAAATCGAGGTTTTTGGGTTTGATCATGGAAGTATATAAATGTGCCGTTAAATCCGCCACCACCCGACACGGCCAATCAGTAAGGTTTGTCAAAGTAAACAGAACATGCCAATTCGTTACTAGTACAGCACGCTGGTGTGTTGGAGAGTGTTATGGATAGCTTCACCTAACTAGTATTTACACACAAAGACATCCCATGTCGACTGCACAGGATCATGGGACAACTGCTGCTCACGAGTATGTATTAAGGCCAGCACGGCGTACGTATGGGCTGTCCATAAATGACGTCACGCGATTTAAGACGATTTTTGACCCCCCCCCTCGTCACACGTCGTCACAAAAAGTCAGACCCCCCCTCAAATATGACGTCACAAAACTCTGCCCCCCCCCCCATAAAAAATAAAAATGCTTCAAATCGCTTGAAACTATTGTCATTGTAGTGCGTATTTAATGTGGCGCTGCACTCTGATGTTGTAGGAGAAAACATTTACTAAAAAGTCTTATTAAGTAGAACGTGGTGTCTATATTTCATTAAAGTTGCGCATTTTTACGTGACGTCACATTTCTCAAACCCCCCCCCCCCCCTCGTCACACATCGTCACAAATGTCTGACCCAACCCCCCCAGGTGCGTGACGTCATATATGGACGGCCCCTATGTCAAACGGTCGGATATGTGATCGTCTATAGAACACGACGGCTCACCCACGGATAACGTCAGTTACGCGACGTCGTACCGGTCCTCACAGAGCGGGCCTCACAATATATCGATCCCGGAGGTACTCGGGTCTGAATCGACCCGCGGCCAGGATTTGAACTTACGACCTTCAGACGTGTGGATCCGTGCGCCCGTGACCACCACCGTGACGCGTCGCGGCTGGATCGCTGTTCCCTGCGCGGGGTGGACATATCCACACGATGACGCACGTGTCACGAGACGCACGTGTCACGAGACGCACGTGTCACTAGACGCACGTGTCACGAGACGCACGTGTCACGAGACGCACGTGTCACGAGACGCACGTGTCACTAGACGCACGTGTCACGAGACGCACGTGTCACGAGACGCACGTGTCACTAGACGCACGTGTCACGAGACGCACGTGTCACGAGACGCACGTGTCACGAGACGCACGTGTCACTAGACGCACGTGTCACTAGACGCACGTGTCACGAGACGCACAGAGTCGTGCTTCAAACTTCCTAATCTGGCCATAAAGCAGCGTTTGGATCGTAATTTTGCGGGGCTCTGACATATTTTGAATGAGCAGCGCCAGCAACGAGATTAGGACTGATGGGAGTTTGAATGTCCAGCAAATGGGGACAAATGTGCGCCTGGGTGCTTGTGGGTCACCACCCCCACGCCTCCGGCCCTTGGGGACTCCCCGAAGAGCCAGGCGATGCCGGTGGACAGTACATCAACCAGGCCGATGAGAAACATCTCGCACAGACGCGGGGCTCAAATTAATGGGCGACGCAGAAGCAATCGTAAAACTTGTGAAGGGTGTATTTCATGTCACTATTTGCATGTTCTGTCACAGGGAAGTATAAATGTATTTTTGTTACTTTAATTTATTTCGTGGGTAATTTATGGCCGGATTGTTTTGTGTGTCGCGTGTGCGCGCAGCATTATACAGTTTGTCATCCGTAAATGAGCTACATCTTGTTGCTTGATACCGCATGCATTGGTGCACAAGCACCGATATACAGATAACATTTAACACTTTCGTCAATAACACTAGCCCCATATTCTTAGGTTTTTTCGGTTAAGTCACGTAGGTAAAAAATGTAAATTAATGGCTCCTCCCACCCTCAACCAGTATATATACAAATACTGTTTCTTGGAATTTCTCTCACTTGATACAGCTATCGTGCTGTGACGGTTCCACCTGAAGACGGAAGCTTGTGTTGCCTCCGAAACGTCGTGATTTTTATTTTATTTTTATTAATTTTAATTTTTTACCTACGTGACTTTACCGAAAAAACCTAAGAATATGAATCCTTGCAGTCACGAAAGCTTCAAATCTAACACTATCCCCCAAAAATGAAAGAAAAAAAATCGCGACGTTTTGGGCAACGTCCCTTCTTCATAGTGGCGTGGGCCAGATGTGTGCTGTGCGAGACGGTGTTGGTTTGCCGAGGCTGAGAAGCGGCCTCCCGTGTGTATGGGGGGGGGGGGGTGAGCGACCGCGTGGATCAGGGGGCTCGGCGATGGGCTCGACCTGGTAACCAACAGCTGGGCGACGTTTTGTTCCACCTGAAGACGGAAGCTTGTGTTGCCTCCGAAACGTCGTGATTTTTTTTTTATTAATTTTAATTTCATTTTTACCTACGTGACTTTACCGAAAGAACTAAGAGTATCAATCCTTGTAGTCACGAAAGCTTCAAATCTAGAATTAACACTGCCCGTCGCTGAAATTGGCTTAATCTGGCTCTGAAGGCGAAACGTTGCGATGTCCATGCACGGATTGTTCGCGTTGTCGGTTGTCATCAACGGCCCTGAGTAAATCCACTGCTGGATGAAGGCCTCCTCACGCCGTGTCATCGATCCACTGCTCCGGTGAGTTCTGGTTTCCAGTTATTATTGAATTGCTCACTTGGTATTGAATTTTCATCACGCGTAACCCCAAAAAAATTAGTTGTCAAAAAATACGACGTCAAATTCGCTTTTAGTACCCTTCAAAACCAACGGATGAAGTTTGGTTCATCCATTATACAGGTTTTTTGGGTGAGATCGCGTAAATATAAATGTGTCGTTAAACCTGCCACCACCTGACACGGCCAATTAGTAAGATTTGTCACGTAAACAGAGCATGCCAATTCGTCACTAGTGTAGTGAGTCACTCAGAGACACTAATAATAGGAGGCACTCTACTTATTAGAGCCTTCAGAGGCACAGCGAGTAACTACGGTCAGGACAGCTCACAAGCCGCCTGACCAACAACGCCGAGGAGGGGAAGACGGTGACGAAGACTCCTGCAGCACGACGGGTTCCACTCCAAACAACATCCGTGAGTCTTGCTCGGGGTCTCCCTTTTGTCCACCCAGCGTCGCCTGGCTCCGCCCTCGGCCACGCCCCCCTTCTAGAACCTACTAGAAGGTTCCCGGGCTTTCCCCACGTGCCCCCCCTCTGTCACCTTTGCCCCACATCTCTTTCTACGACCTGTCACGTGACCTGCTGGCAGAGAGGGCTGCTACAAAAGCAGGCCCCCTTCTCTGCCAGCAACCAGCGCTGCGCGCCATAGTGACGCGTTCCATTTCACCACACTAGTACAGCACACCGCTGTATCGGAGATCAAATCCACAACATTTACAGATTGTACATTTACAGATTGTAAATGTTGTGGATTTGCTCTCCAACACTAATTGTCTGTGTCGAGTGGTGGCGATTTTAACGACGCATAATATTTACGCGATCTAACCCAAACAACCTGTATTATGGATGAAAACCTACGTGTTAAACCAAAGTTAGGTTCAGCTTCGGCTTAAAATTAAAAAGTAAAATATGTAGCTCATCAATTGCGTGGAACAACAAAGTTGTATATTTTGGTGCCCCCAAAATATAAATTTCTTATTTTCAGAGCCTCTATCTGAGGTCATATTTGCATTAATCAACCAGAAGAGCCCTTTACTGGGATCTTTAGATTCTTCCTTGGCAGGGGTATTTTGTGTGTCAGAGGAAAGCAGAGAACCCAGAGAAAATCTAGATCGTAAGTTTTCGTGACTGCAATGATCCATACTCTTTAGTTCTTTCGGTAAAGTCACATAGGTATAAAATAAAATAAATTTTAAATAAAACTAAAATTCAACAAAATAAAAATAAATAAAATCACGACGTTTCGGAAGCAACACAAGCTTCCGTCATCAGGTGGGACAGCCACAGCAAGAAACAAATTGCTGTAGTGGGCAAAAGAGCTGCTTGTGACAAGAGATTGTATAAGGTAAGAGGGGGGGAGGAGCCAGGGAGGAGAGATGGAGAGGGTGGGGTGGTGGGGTTGTTGAGTAGAGGGTGGGGAGTGGAGCTCTGCCAACCCAGAGAAAACCTACACATTTCTGGATTCTAATTACCAACGTCCATTTCACCTGGATGGCGGTATTAGTTGTGAAAACGGTGACACAGCAACTGGGGCCATGCAACTCAAAGTACGGTCCGTCCAGAAAACCACTGTGGCCTGCGCTGCTTCAGCGGAGGAGGAACAGAGAACCACACGACCCGTCTCTCAGCTCCTGGACATGTCGAACACATTGTTGCCAGAATATGCAATAAACGCCACACATGCAAGGGGATAACGCGCACGCATTCGGATCGCAAACCCGCTCGCCCGATCTCGTGGCCACGTTTCAGCCCAATGGATTTGGGAGTTTCACAAATTTATTCATCCACCAAGCCTTGCCTCCGAAGTGCGGGATTGGCAAGTGCGTGAAGATTACAGGCGGGATGTAAAATTAGAATTTGACAGACATCGCCAGGGAGGTTGTGCTTCATGCTATGGCGGGGAGGTGAGGTGATGCGCGGGTATCAGGTGAGGTCATCACCAGCCGATCAATACCGGGTACTCCAGCGGAAAGAAATTATACATTAAACGTCCACCTCAATTCTGCGCCATCGCAAGCAACGTGACCCAGTGTAATTCCAGGGGACTGGCAGCTTAACTTCACTAATTGACTCGATTGATTGAGCTTTCGCAATCTGTAAAAATAAAAGCACATTTCATTAGCCACGCGGAGCTGCGCTAAACACCGCACACCGCGCGCAGAATTCACCCTGAAATTTGCGCTCCGCGCCTCGCAGCCAGACGGATTGCAGTTTAGTTTCACGGTGCTGAAACGCAAAACAAAAACGCTCAGACGCTGCGTACGCACTGCGCTCAAGCGTACGTCGTGAACGTCGGTGACGAATCCTCAAGCAGTTCACTTCCACGGGCGGCACGGGAGCCTTGCAGTGACTCCGACAGCAAACGACGGATCTGGGTAGGACTCTCACCTGGCCACTGCCCGGAGACCGCTGGTGGCTTGCTGTGTATCCGTGGCCCCGCGTGACCTACCCTGACGAATGTCGTGTTAATGGAGCCTGTCGTGTCGCGCGTTGTCTCCGCCGCCGCCGCCGCCGTAGCCGCCTTATTATTATTATTTCCCGGCGTGACACCGTGGCCCGTATCCTCCCGGGGCCGCGCGATCCGACAGGCGGCCTGATTACTGCGGACAGCCGCACGGCTCGTGCGCCACGACGAGTAATTAAAAGCGTAAGTGGGCGCGCGAGCGCTCGGCGAGCCGGTCGCAAAGCGCTTTTAACTTTTTTTTACGCAAAAAAACGATGACAACTACAGATAATTGGACACCGCCCGCGTGGCAAAAAAAAACAAATTAAACGTTGTTTACGTCACATTAATGAATTGCGGAGCTGTTAACTCAACGTGTCAGTCGGTGAGGATCGGCGCAAGTCGACGGTGAGGCTGTGATGGTAATTGCTGGGAATGGTTTACCACAAATATGTCATGGTAACCTACACAATGACTCTTGACTCCGTGTTGGACTAGAGGAAGAGGTGGTGAGATTTGGGTTCAGAACAAGTGCTTTCTGATAAAATGCAATGAAGGAAAACATCTCATCCAGATCCTATCCAATGGGTACATCAACTGAACTGCACCTCAAGGTAATGTACAATAAAGCATAAATCCCTCCTCACAAGATCATTCCGTAAAACATAATTGTCAGAATGAAGTAAAGAGGCAGGTGGGAGCAGGCTGGAGTGCTTTCGGACAGCTGAACTTGAATTGCAAAAGTAACCGAGGAATCTTCTCAGAGAAGAACTTCTTTAACCGGTGTGTGTGCTACCTGCTATGATACACGATTCAGTCACGTTGTTATTAACCACAAAAACTGAAAAGCTCACAAAGCATGGAGAGATGCAGGCTTGGAATTCCATTGACATACAGAGAGGGGAACACGTGGGTAGGAGAACGCACGCAGGCCAATTACGTCACTGCGGAATCGGACGCATCACCACTCGGAACGATGAATGACAGAGCGACAGCCGAGGGATGGAACGCGCTCGAGAGGACTTCTGACGAGGGGGACGGAGCGATGGAACGAGCTGGTGTGAAGCATGATCTAGGACTCTAGGTGTATGACGGCAAATGTGAGAGATGGCAACAGCATGGTGAGGCCTTCACCATGCAGTGGGTCCATCATGGCTGATGATGATGATACAGAATGGAGATATATGCACTGTCATTGTTACTCGTAGGTTTTTTCGGTAAAGTCACGTAGGTAAAAAATAAAATTAAAAGTTAATAAAAGTAATAATGGAAATAAAATTAAATAATAAATCACGACGTTTCGGAGGCAACACAAGTCTCCGTCATCAGGTGGGACCGTCACAGCTAAAATTACTGCATCAAGTGACGGTCCCACCTGATGACGGAGACTTGTGTTGCCTCCGAAACGTCGTGATTTATTATTTTATTTCCATTATTACTTTTATTAACTTTTAATTTTATTTTTTACCTACGTGACTTTACCGAAAAACCCTACGAGTATGAATCCTTGCAGTCACGAAAGCTTCAAATCTAGAAGAAAACAATACATTAAATACTAGCATACCACGTTTTGATTGCAACACAAGCAATCATCATCAGGTACAAATGAAATAGAAACACAAATATAGTATACTTAGAAATGTAATGTAATACAACAGAGAGTCGGATAACATAACAGTCAACACCCTACCTGGTTGATTACGTTCTTCCTGAGAATGCTAAATTTGAGAGAGAGATAAAACACAGAACCAGAGACATATAGACAGACATATAAGCAGAGACAGATATCAAAGAGATACATAGAGAGAGACACATACATAGGCACACATATATGACCGCACGCAACTTTTGGAATGAAAGGCGGACGGGGTAACCTCGTCGGATGAGAAGATACCGCAGGGCCATTTTAAACGGAGCGGTGACGGAGTCCGGTGACACTGCCGGTGCAGGGCTCACCGCAGGACCCCCTGCCGTCACTTCACAGTGCCACGTGACGTGTGCGGTGATCGACGCATTAGTCAATTGCATCCTCACACCGAGAGCGCGGGACACGTCATCTCGGGAAAAAAAAACATTCCGGGAAACGCAACCTTCATAGCGGGCAGGCGAGGTGGGTCGGGGACCTCGTGTTTTGCCCGTGCCGGCATGCCGAGTCAGCACCACGGAGGGCCTGGCTTTGAATTTTGGTCTACCACCCGAGATTAAACAAGGCCCTCCGGTGGCATTGGAGACGCCTCAGCCCATTGACCAACAACCTCACAAACTGCCAAATGGTGTTGGCTGTGCACGCAATGCAGTGGGGGGTCTAAGAGGTTAACACGCGGGCAGCGCGTGCATGTCTCCGCGCAAATGTGCTATTTGGTTGCTGTGACTCGTGATCGCTGTTCTGAAGCAGAGGTGGAAATTGCACATCACTACCGTGGCGGAACGTTCATCTCGTGGGATAACCACATTAATTTACGTTAAGTTCTAGATTTTAAGCTTTCGTGACTGCAAGGATTCATATTCTTAGGTTTTTTCGGTAAAGTCACATAGGTAAAACATTAAAATTAATAAAAGTAAAATAAAATAAAAATCACGACGTTTCGGAGGCAACACAAGCTTCCGTCTTCAGGTGGAACCGTCACAGCCACGACAGCTGTATCAAGTAAATTAGAGATTACAAGAGTTCTTGTAATCTCCACCTGAAGACGGAAGCTTGTGTTGCCTCCGAAACGTCGTGATTTTTATTTTTATTTTATTTTACTTTTATTAATTTTAATGTTTTACCTACGTGATTTTACCGAAAAAACCTAAGAATATTTACGTGAAGTTGTTTTTTTCCATCTGATACTGTGTTCGGCACGATGTCTGACGTTAAGCTGCACGTGCTGGGAGCTTCAGGAATGGATCGGAGCAGCTCACTTTCTTCCTCGATTATGGAGCACTGCCAGGTGCTGCTGCTGTTGCTGGTATCGCCAGTTCTTGATGCTAATGGGCTCATCTCTGTGATGCAGAATGGTCAATGTCGTTTTTGTTTTGTCTGGGAGGACAACGGGATACACAGAGAAACATCGCCAGCGTGCCCACAAAATACCACTCTGTAAAAGTCCGCCACACTGATGGGTTTTACGGACAGCTGAACTTTAATTTCAAAAGTAACCGAGGAATGTTCTCAGAGAAGAATGTATTTAACTGGTGTGTGCTACCTGCTATGATACACGATTCAGACACGTGGTTATTAACGACAACTGAAAAGCTCACAAAGCATGGAGAGATGCAGGCTTGGAATTCCATTGACAGGCAGAGAGAGGAACACGTGGGTAGGAGAACGAACGCAGACCAATTACGTCATTGCGGAATCGGACGCATCACCACTCAGAACGATGAATGACAGAGCGACAGCCGAGAAATGGAACGCGTTTGAGAGGACATCTGACGTGGAGGACGGAGCAAAGAAACGAGCTGTTGTAATGCTGTATGTGTGTCTGCGTGGTGTCTGTGTGTGTCTGTGTGCATGTATACGAGTGTAGCGGTTAGCGCGCTGCGCTATGAACCTGGCGACCCGGGTTCGATTCCCGCTCACAGCCAACACCAGTGACGATTATCTGAACCGGTCCTGGGCCTCCCCTAGGTCGACTCAGCCTTAAAGTAGTACCTGGTGCGGTGTGTAAACATCGCCACTGGGGAGACAAAGGCGGTCGGGCGTGGTGCTGGCCACCCACCCCCTCGTGTACCGTTCCGGCCTTCACAGGTGCTCGCTTACAGCACTTGCCCCTACAGTCTGTTACGGCTATACGGGGGATCTTTGTCTTTGTGTCTAAGTTGGCACAGTGGGGAGCACAGGTGGTGTATCCGCCAGTCATCTCAGTCAGTCAAACCATGGCCACTGGGTCCATCCCGTGAACTCCTGCCAGCAGCGTGCCTTCCCCACTTCGCCACCGCACCGAGCCCGGCATGAGAGATGCGGTGATGTCAGCGCCACTCAGTAGAGAATGGCAGTGGTTGCTGTTATTGTTGTTGGAATGAAACGTGCAATGTGCCGAACGGCACGCGGTACAACTCAAAAACACATCGGAGAGCTTCACAGCGGGACAGGCTTTGGTGTATTTGTACTTATGTCATTGAGCCTGGAGAGATGATGGTCTGGGATGGCCCCCAACCAGGAATTAAACTCGCAACCCTCCTATTTTTCGATTTAAAGCTTTCGTGACTGCAGGGATTCATCTTCTTGGTTCTTTCGGTAAAGTCACGTAGAAGGGAAGTAATAAAATAATAAAAATAAAACATAAAATAATTCTCACGACATTTCGGCCACAACGCAAGCAGCCGTCCTCAGGTGAAGAACACGTCGTGAGAATTGTTTTATTGTGTTTTATTTTTATTATTTTATTACTTCCCTTCTACGTGACTTTACCGAAAGAACCAAGCAGATGAACCCTCCTATTGTGAGTTGAATGCTCGAACCAGAAAATAAATAAGCAGACATATGCATCCACGTATGTGCCCCATCCACATTGTATATGCCATGTTATTGTACACATCTCGTCAGCGATACGGCCTTCTGGGAGGGCATACATGCAGCAGCATTGTTTCAACACGAGCCGAAACCGGCTCAGAGTTTCTGAACCGGTTTCGACATGCAGCGTCTCATTGGCAGAGCCAGGCTTGCTTGAACCAATGCTGGTGAGTTTTCAGATTTTTTAAGGCAAAGACTCGCCCTGTTAGATATGGGTCCGAGTATGGCACAAAACGATATAAACAAACTACAACATAATCATAACCATTTGCGTCGTTGTGGAGAATATAAGTTTACCTAACTAAGGAGACAATACACCTCTAAGCGCAGTGCATTAATCAACACATCAATCTTCGCAGACAAATTGGCATTGCGTGGTGGGTGTCTGTAATGGGAGGTCTATTGGAGAGACGGTCGCTAACGCGACGCGATGCCCTACTTTGCCGTAGGCTGCCGCTATTATTGATAGCTGCTGCGGTGCCTCGTTATCACGCGTGGGACGCGTAATTGTGAAACATCTCAAATGTACATTTACATTTATTGCACGGCACATTGCATGCAAATTGCGTGTCCCCGTACACCGAGGAGCGTTGGCCAGCGCTCATCTCGATTCGTGGGAGCCACACTGCACGTTGCCTGGCAGTGGCCAGTCACACAACACGAAAACAACCGCTTACATCCTGCAAAGTGGTTATCGTCACATCCACTCCGGCCGGATGATGGGCCTATCCCTGACCAGGACTCTCTTCCATTTGTGAGTTGCGTGCTCTAACCGCAACATCAGCACCCCCATAGAGGCAGGGCATTCACCTGCAGAGCGACCAGAATTCTGGGAGTCCCAAATGGGACACATCGGGGAGCTGTCCCATCCTCCTCCCTACACAAAGCCCCGCCCACGTTTACAAAGCCCCGCCCACTCATCAACCAGCCCCACTCACTCACCTGCTAACCTCACCTAATTCTCAGGTATCACCACCCACTTGCTCAGGTAGTCCCTGCCATTTGATACCCGGATGGTTCAGGACAAACCACGGTGTTTTGGTAGCTTCGTTCATACCCTTTGGTTCTTTCGGTAAAGTCACGTAGGTAGAACAATAATAGATCACGACGTTTCGATCGCCACACAGGCGATCGTCATCAGGTGGGACAACGACAGCAAGAACAAACTGCATCTCGCCCAGGCGTCGGCAAGCTGCAGCTGCTGAGCCGCATGCGGTGGCTCTTTAAGGGCTGCCTAGTGACGTTCTTCATGAAGGACCACCATCTAATATTCACCACAATGCATTGCAGCTCTTGAAATATAGATTTTTTTTTTTTTTACAAAATTCGAAAAAAATTGCTCTTCTTGTTATCTCGCTTGCAGACCACAGATCTAGCCTGACACTGCTCACGAGACCCCGGCGATCAAAAAGAATGCGTCAAAGATGATGTACAACGAAGCGAACACGTCCTCACAGGGTTCCCCACTACTCACTATAAAACTCATTATGCACTGCGGTGAGTGTTCAGGGTGATAAATAAACAAATCTCAACACGACAATAAATCAGTTACTCTATCAGCCCATTAACCTTTTGCTCAGCTTGCTTGGATGCTGCTCAGACCCAGAAAGTCGAAACGAGTCTAGAGGTTCCTTTCACAATGAAGACCATGAGATGCTCATGCCACGTAGAAGGGTGGCAGCAAGGTGATTTCTCCGCAGAGGTTCGACCCATGACATCACCACGCTGTGCATATAATGCCCATAAGCTTTACTTTAGACATCCAACATCATGAATTGTAACCGTATTATATTGAGCGGAATAGTGCTAATATTACACGCAATTAACTGTAAACAATTGCTGCGGGTTTAACAGCAGGCCGTCGAACGTAAACACATTGTAGGTGGAGAGACAGCGTGGAGGTCTATCAATGTGTTAATGCATTACCTCGCGTGTTCCAGCGCAGTGCGTGACGAGTTTTAATTCCTCGACACCGATAAACAAGAACTGCCGCGCGCTTGTCTTTGGGAAGATGAATCCACTGGGGCTTCGCGGTGCTGCCTCTGGTGTAGGGCCCGCTCCCTGGCGTAACGCTCCGCTGCTGCCTGCACAGGCAGCGTGATGAACAACTGCTGCGTGCGCTACCAGGCCATGGCGACACAACTGGGACCTAGATTTATGAAGGATTTAATAAGCGCATTTTTACATTCACCGGAACGCCGCCATGGCGATGTAACGGTGAACAGAGCACTCCACTTGCAGTCCCAGAGGTCGCCGGCTCAAATGGGTTCCCCACAGTGAACCCATTTATACTGCGGGGTAAAGTGTGGGTATACTCCAATTTTCTCAACGACGTCTGGCTAGCGTGAAAGAGTAGGCCAAATACCCTCCAGAGGGGTTCTCTAGAGCTCCCTCTTGCGGAGGCGCTTCTGCCAGCAAGCGGCGTGGGCAATTGCAGGGTTGCTCCTTTTCCTTACATTCGTTGGGATTCAAAGTTACGTAGAAATATAAATCACGGCCCAGGGTCGACTTGGCTATCATCTTCCAGGTTTGATAAACTGAGCATCGCTTTGTGACGAGTCAAACACGGTTGTCTGGGGAACGGATGATCCGCCCCCACCATAGGAATGTGGCATTTCCAACACGAGCTCAGGGCCACCAAAGGACACAGGCCCCCGAGTTGAAAAGGTGAGTTTGTGTCCCCCGTATTCATGCGAGCAACGCAGCTCCCAGTGACCGCCATTCCATTGCAGCACGGCACAGGGGATTATATCACGGGATCTTGACCACTGCCATCACGCTGGGTATTTGTATTCAAGTAATGTAGATGCATCTAAAACTCGAGACGTGGTGCTCAACGATCTGCCCTGTCGAATGCTGTCGCACACAACGTGCGAGGCGCTGTGCCACAGCACTCGACCTCCAAGTAGAATGTTCCGAGTTGAAATCTGCGAAGGGTAAAACCACTTTGTGGAAAGTCACCCACTGGTTGTCCTTCAAAGAGAATGGTCCGCACAACGAGAATGTGGAATTTTCCACCGCCGACTCAGAGCCACCGACAGCGAAGAGTGCTGCTCCATGATGATAGATGTTGTTCTCCGACTCACAACATGCCGCGTGCTTCATTCACTGCCGGCGTAAACTATCGCGCGTTTGCAGGAGTCGAGCCGTGGCTTTGAGAGACGCAGAGCGATGATGGACATCTGCGCCGTTTGAACGCTGGTGGAAACAGCGCAGATCGAAACGCGCGCATGGACTCATTTAACGGCGAGACATTGCGCGTGTGTTTTGCTTCGCCATGGCGAGAACCCATTGGCTTACTTCGAGGCAATTACCGCGTACCATCTGGAGAG
Organism: Lethenteron reissneri; assembly: GCF_015708825.2. Classification (NCBI taxonomy): domain Eukaryota; kingdom Metazoa; phylum Chordata; class Hyperoartia; order Petromyzontiformes; family Petromyzontidae; genus Lethenteron; species Lethenteron reissneri. The sequence continues at coordinate 10,614,608 of NC_083833.1, forward strand.
GACCCCTTAGCAATGAAACCCTTGTGATGTTCGTTTTTTTTAAGAGCAGATCTGCTTCACCAGGTTTCTGAGGGCCTGTGCTATCCCTCCCTTGGGGGCCCAACGAGCAGAACGCCGTGTGGGTGCCGTGTTCAGTCATCGGCTTTCGGTGGCCTTCACAAGACAATAATGATGCGTTACGCTGAGCAGTTTGCTCAGCGACAGAAAGCCACAACGCTCCCATCTCACTTTGTGCGTGTGTCACACTCCTACCTCACTTTGAGTGTCACACTCAAAATGTTATTACTCAACGATGGAGCGGAGGATGGAGATAAGTGGAGGTAAGTGACGCATTCTGGAAAAGGGACGTCACGAGACCGCCGGGCGAAGTGACTACAGCTTCGTGCTTGCAATCGTCACTTCGTGAGTTGAAATCCCAGTCGGGGGTTGAGCTCTGAATGGGTCCTACCATAGGATCAACAGTTTTTTTCCAGCGCGGCAATGTTTTATATGAAAAGCATGAATGTTGGCAAATAACCGTAGCACAATTAAAATAATTATAATGAATGCAGTCATGCAATTCTGTAAAGAAATTAGACGTATAGCTGCCACCGCCATCGTCATCGTTAATGGCCATGCTCAATCCAACTGCTGGAAGGCCTTACCAAGTCTCCACCATATTTTATGGCCCTGCGATGCCACAATCCAGCTGGGAGCTGCGCACAAACTGATTCCACGGCCCCTATCTGTGCGGAACCCCCTGTGGGACACGTGTCTTCCTTTGACGACGTCACCATGACAAGTCTCGACCCACAGCCATCATCTTCCCTCCGGAAAACGTGGTCTACATTTTTCAATCTTAAAAAAAAAAGACTGCGCCAGGATTGGTAAAGTTTTAAACGAACAATAGACCGATTGTATGTGTACGTGCAACTGCTGCTCTGTGTGCCCTACAGGAAAACTTGTGAGTTAGTCTGCCTGCCAAAAGGGCATTTTATTGTGCCTTGGACCCAATGGCTGGCATTTCACTTCAGCCCTGATGGTGATGAGGCCATCTGTCAAGCACACTTGCAAACTGTGAAAATGTCAACAGTATTCAACACTTTCGTGCTGTTACTGTGGGAAATGCAATTGCTCAAGCTGCTGTTACACGTGTCGTTCCCATCACCTCTTAGTGTCTGGTGGCACGTAGATTAACCACGCACGGAGGTGAAGAAGCAGCATCGCATGCACTCTCAAACGAAGCGAATGCGTGGCCATGCCGTCATTAAGAAGCACCGACTCAGAGAGTTGAGCAAATGTGGCCATCACAGCAGGCAGTACTGGTCAGAGCACTCGACTGACAACGGGGAAGTTACGAGTTGAACTCCTGGACATGGGGGGTTCACCGAGCCCATCATCTCGCCAGAGTTGATATGCGCATTGTTTTTTTACCACTAATTTCAGGTAGCCAATGCAGTTGGGCACTGTCCAATGTTTTGAGCATGTAGACACTTCCGCTCATATTTCATTAACATGATGACAACACACAGTGTGACGCTGCTGTCGAGGTGTTAATGGTCATCGCACTGGGCTTTCAATTCACAGATTGCCGGTTCGATCCCATCTCGTGGCACAGCAGTTCAAAACAATGGACACGTTCCTTAACCCACCCCACCCCCTGCCTCTGTCCACGCATTAACACAAAGGGGTTACTCTACAGAGAGGTGGTCGGCAGGTCACGTGTGGTGGGGTAAAGTGTGGGTACCCCCACCTCTGTCAAGGTGTCTCACCAGCGTGGAAGGGTCGGACAACAGATCCTCACTCTTTGGTTCTTTCGCTAAAGTCACGTAAGTGAAAAAATAAAAATAAATTAAATCACGACGTTTCGATTGCAACACAAGCAATCATCAGGTGTGACAACCACAGCAAGAAATTGTTTTTACTGAAGTGGGAGAGATGCCGGAGTTAAGACGTTTATATCAGTCAGAGAGGGCGGTGGGGGGCGGGAGGGAGGGGGGAATAAGGGGAGGGGGAGCGTTGCGTGTGCGCTTGAGGCTGGGACGTGAGACTGGGCAGGGGGGGGGGGCTAGAAGTGGATGCGGTGCATGGAGGTGAGCTGGAGAGCAAAGCATCAACACGATTGCGGACAAAGCAGATGATGGCGCTCAAAACTAAACAAAATAGCCGCACTGCTGAACGCTGAGGATGCAATTAGCTCGGTTAAAATTGATTAGTACCCGGTAAAGAAGATGGAACAACCATGAACGGTTAAATTTTATGATGATGATTGCTTGTATTGCAATCGAAACGTCGTGATTTAATTTATTTTTATTTTTTCACCTACGTGACTTTACCGAAAGAACCAAAGAGTATGGATCCTTGCAGTCACGAAAACTTCAAATCTAGAACAACAGATCCGCTCGAGTGGAGGCCATTCCTCTCGCAGTGGCAACAAATTGCAGAGCTGCACATTTTATTGGCGAAATTACAAAAAGATATCAGTTTGGTCATTTCCCCCCCCCCCCCCCCCCATTGTTTGTGATCAGAACGTCGACAAACTTTTACCAAACAATTAGGATGAAAATGGCCCTTCGTCAAGATGTGAAGCTGGTCCTTTGACCTGACCGTGATACGAAACATTCTGCTTGCGCGAGCGATAACATCAAATGGTATTTAACGCCCACTTTATTGCAGACGTGGCACTTTGGTAGCCAAGCTGTAATCATGCTGAAAACGAGGCCACTTAGCCCGTCATGATGCCTCCCAAACTGGATTATACACAAATTCCCTGCTGAGCTGGGGGTGCATGGTTTTGTTAAGAAATCCTTCTGCCCGTGTGCTAATGTCATGCAATGCAATGGCTTAAACGGTTTCCTAATACACGCAATTACACGCGTGTTTGGTCCCATTGTCGTCCGCGACTCGCAAGGGCTGCAGCGAAAGCTGACTCGGCAGCTTCAGCTCAGAGACACATCGCTGCCGGCAGATGTCTCGCTCTTTAGCGGAGCGCATTATAGAAGCGGCACGAGGCGCACTCGCGTAACAGACGCGCTCTCGTGGTGTCCATGTCGCGAGCAGACCCCTGTTCATCCGGCCTGGTGGCACGTGGCAGAGACGCCGACTCGACGCTGTTCTCGTCCCGGTTGGGTGTCGGCTCGGCCGGTCGTCCCTCTCGGGTGGATAAAATCGGTACCTCTTCATGGGAAGTCCGATGATTTTGCGATGGAAATTGCACCCCCAGCATGGAAACTTGACATTGACACACCAATGCATTTTGATGGTGAATTTCACCGATCGTATTCTAGATCCATACAAATGTATGACGTGTTGCTGTGGGGCATTATGGGTAATACACATATAAGCAGAACTCTGCGACTCCAGTGATAAATAACAATCCATCTTCTTGGTTCTTTCGGTAAAGTCACGTGACTTTACCGAAAGAACCAAGAAGATGAATCCCTGCAGTCACGAAAGCTTTAAATCGAAAAATAGCAATCCGTTTTAGTTTTCCAGACCAAATGTATTCATCATCATGTATACAAGGAAGCAAATTCAGAATCGGGTTCGACCTTCTGGGTCTCATCAGCATCGTCGGGCTTGTTAAGCACATGCTGCTACGTTACCAGATGTTATTGGCAAGAATGATGTAGCCCTGTTCAAGGGAAAAGCAATATGGTACACAAACTAATATTGTTCTTCCGTGGAAAATTGCATTGTGGGTCACTTTCCACAAAGCAAAAACACGTTTCTCATTGCCGTGTGTCAAAACAAAGATCCCCGTATAGCCTGGAACAGACTGTTGGGGCAAGTGCTGTTAGCGAGCCCCTATGAAGGCCAGGATGGCACTCGAGGGGGTGGGTGGCCAGCACCAACCCTGACTGCCTTTGTCTCCCCAGCGGTGATGTTTACACACCGCACTTGTCACTCATTTGAGGTTGAGTCGACCTAGGGGAAGCCCATGACTGGTTCAGATATTCGTCACTGGTGTTGGCCGTGAGCAGAAATCGAACTCTGGTCACCGGGTTCATAGCGCAGCATAGCGCTAACCGCTACACTACCGCTCCCCCACACATATGCACACACACATTCCAAAATGTGAAATCGGGAATTGGCATCGCAAGTCTTCACTGGGCCTCCTATGACTCTCTGCTTGACACATTCAGTAGATTTCAGTCCCTTCAAATGTGCAGACAAGTCAGAGATTCACTCAGTGTCTGTCAAACAAGCTTAAGGGCTTAAGACCCAAGATAACCCCGATTAGGTTCCACCACCGCATGCTTATCATGGTGTTTTTTTCTCAGTCAATTCAGATCAGATCAGGTCGCATCGAGGGTGCATGGAGCATCAACGTGGGCACATCTTCGGACCTGCTAACTGGTCACCGGATGGGAGAAAAATCAATGATTTTGTCAAAGTTTTTCCCCAAAAACTGAATCTATCATACACTAAGGATTTGGAGTGTACTGTGAGTCTCAAAACACAATTTGCTTGTTAGATGTTCGGGCCCGTCCATAAATGACATCACGCGATTTTGGACGATTTTTGACCCCCCCCCCCCCTAGTCACACGGCGTCACAAAAAGTCAGACCCCCCCTCAAATATGACGTCACAAAGTTCTGCGCCCCCCCAAAAAAAAATAAAACATGCTTCATATCGCTTCAAACTATTGTCATTGTAGTGCGTATTTAATGTGGCACTGCACTCTGATGTTGTAGGAGAAAACATTTATCAAAAAGTCTATTTAATTAAGTAGAACGTGTTGCCGATATTTATTTAAAGTTGCGCATTTTGATGTGACGTCACATTTATCAACCCCCCCCCCCCCTCATCACACATCGTCACAAATGTCTGACCCTCCCCCCCCCCAGGTGCGTGACGTCATTTATGAACGGCCCCTTCCCTGTGGAAGCACAATGGCCCCGGATTTAAATCCACGCTGGTTTTTCCCCAGTATGAAGAGCACTATCACTTGAAGCACACGTCTCACATAAAGGGCCGAGGCTCCGTTCCTAACTCAGGCACATCATGTCCTCTCCCTCTCGATGTATGTTCAACTTCTTTTGCACCGTATGTCGCCAACCGGGCTGATCCGTGAGCTGTGTCCTGCATGGTTTACTCCGGGTTCTCCGGTTGGTGGGGGCCACACATCGCAAGGCAGAAATAGATGTGACAATATTACTCAGTCGGTATGACACATTACATTATCTGCCCCCCCCCCCTCTCTCTCTCTATTGAAGGCCTCGACACAGAGGCGTTGTTTCTCGGTGTGCCTATGTTGTGTGTCAGTCTGTGTGTCTATGTTGTGTGTCTCTCTCTGTGTGTCTCTGTGTGTCTCTGTGTGTCTCTCTCTGTGTCTCTGTGTCTCTGTGTGAGTCCCTCTCTGCTTGTGTGTCTCTCTGTGTGTCTCTGTGTGAGTGTCTCTCTGTGTGTCCCTGTGTTGTCTCTCTCTGCTTGTGTGTCTTTCTGTGTCTCCGTGTCTGTGTTTTGTCTCTCTCAAATTTAGCAATCTTTGGAAGAACGTAATCAACCAGGTAGGGTGTTGACTGTTATGTTAGCCGACTCTCTGTGTTGTATTGCATTATATTTCTAAGTTTACTAGGTTTGTTTTCTCTTTCATTTGTGTCCGATGATGATTGCTTATGTTGCTATCGAAACGTCGCATGCTATTATTTCATGTATTTTTTCTTTCTACGTGACTTTACCGACATAACCAAAGAGTGGTATTACATTTACCAGCAGCTTCGCTCCTTACTGTGGAAAACCTTGGCAGGACCCTTGTGGAAAATTGAAATTGAAACTCACCGAGGCTTTAAAGTTCATCGGATTGCTCCAGTATAAATACATATTCTGATTTCCTGGGTAAACAAGCGTAAACAAAATACAAATCTATATAATGTATTGGTAAAAAAAAAAAATATATATATATACCCCCGGATGTATTAGTACTGTATATGGGACCTTGGTACAGTAAGACACATGTACGACCCGCTGGGATATTCTAAAAATGAAACAGCCATCGTGTGGCTTGAAATAACTGCCTCGTCAAGTTCAAAACCGAAAGTTGAGGGACAGAGACTGAGCGGGGCGTGTGGAGAGGGCGTGTGGAGGAGTTGCCAACGAGGACGAGATCGCGATGGATAGAGGAATGTGGTTAGACAAGCGTCGGACAGCGGACCCCACCGAGTGGGACAAACTTCCTTTCGCTTGCGTTTCATTCGTCGTGGAGAGGCGGGGGGCCATGGGAGGCCGCAGAGTGGAGGGCAGCACGAGATGCCACAATTAGCGGTGTAGCCGCTGGCCAACACCACACTGTCATCCACGAACCGATTCTCGAACCGCACTCGCGCACGACGCCACGAGCCGTATCGTGAACATCACATGGCACGCTACTAAATTGTTGTTTCAGTCGCAGAGCTCAAATCTTCAGCAATAATTCGGCAAAGTGTGAGCGGGAGCAACGAAATGCGCTGGACAGATCATCTGACTTTTTAAACAACAACAACAACAAAAATAGTAAGCAATATAACGTTCAAAAATATGTAATTGTCAGACTTGATCCCGAGAATCTGATCTGGAATGGATTTTTCCGTCAAGCAACTGGATATGAGGAATTGGATTTCGGATTGAAGGCTGTGATTGGACCCGACTTGATTGAGCCTCGTCAGATGTGGACAGGGCACCTCTCGAACCCTCATGGTCACTGGTGAGCATGCTCAGACCATCACGGTAATTAGTTGGCAAGCCACTCCCCAAAACACCTGACAATTCAATTAGACTCTCATGGATAAACAAATTACATTATTACGAGTGTTATCTTGGGTGTAAGCCACGGATTTTAACTGAATTTCTTCTAAGCGTTGGCTCATTGCTGGGATTAACATCGCAGGCAACAAGCTGCAGCCAGCCACGTGCATTGATTTGTACCCAAATGAAAACATTTGTGGGTTTTCTCACATCGGCGCAAATATTGCAGGCTCCCCCCACTGAATGTCAGCGCAGTCTTTGAATTCATTCTCCGGCGTCTAAGTGTGCGCAAGGAGGAAGGTGCTGAACTGCGTGCGATAAGATCACAAGCTCAATGTCGCCGGAGACGGCTAAGTCCGATGCCAGCTTTTGATCCCGCCTGATGAGGCAGGCTAATCAGCGATCCACTCTTTAAAGACGCGGGCTTCCACGTCGCGTGAAAGACGATGGCACAAAGGAAGGAAGTGTGGATATGATCAGACGGCAGACAGCTGCTCCAGCCAAATGAAATAGCGGTCCCATCTGCCCCGGGGATTGACGCTCCATCTGCCCTCGCGAGATCGGCGGCGGCGGCGGCGGCGCACGATAAACTCGCCGCGTTTACGGTGTGCGAGCTTTATGGCCACGCGCGTGCCGAAGCCGGCTCGGAGAGCTCGCGCCCATCTCCACGCGCGCGCCAACTCCGGCTGGCGGCAGGGGGCCTCGGCAATTGATTTTTTTTTATTTTTCATGGTGAGCGAGCGCAGCGGCGAGCCCGCGTCCCGTCGGCCCAGCAGGGACGCGTGGACACGAGCCGGTTACAAAGCAACGCCGCGACTCACGCGGCCTCCCTGCAAGGGGTGTGTGCACCGCGTAGCGCTTTGTGGGAATTCAACGGTGGGCGTCCCAAGCAGTGACGGGATAGTACCGTCTGAATGTGGGATTTCCACCATCGGCCCAATGCTTCCTTGAGTGCAGGAAACATTTTCTGAAATGTTTTGAGAAAAAGAACGGCAACAGCGGGTTCGCCTACCGATGTCTGTGTCTGTATGTTGGAACTTATTTCGCACAGTAAGTAGCCAACCGTGCTAATCTGGGAGAACTGAACTAGTCACCAGGTTCACAGCACAGCGCACGAACCACTGCACCGCCACTCCATCCCCACTTTTATCATTTGCATTAGCTATACAGGATATCTGTGGTGATATGGGGGACATATCGTGGATACGTCTTCTTGGTTCTTTCGGTAAAGTCACGTGACTTTACCGAAAGAGCCAATAAGATGAATCCCTGCAGTCACGAAAGCTTAAAATTGAAATCGTGGATACGATTATACCCGCAGGATTATCCGTGGGCTAAAACAATCTCAGAAAACCCAGGGTAATCAGGTGGATTTTCTGCACGACTCCTCTTATCCGCAAAAAACTAGCCGGTATTAGGAAGTCGCTGGGCTATGCATTATGGGTAGGAAAATGTTGAGCGGAGGATAACAGCCGCGGAGAGGGCCGCGGATGGGATCTATTGTGCAATTGATTCCTCTTCGTGTGATTCAATGCCCATATCGTGATCGTAGAATCGATAGGCTGATGAATTGTGAGAGCCCTGATGCACACTGCTTGTGACCATCGGAAGAAAAGGCACGGAAAGTAATCAAGACAGATGCTGAAATCTGCAGTGGAGGCTTCCAGCCCCCCACGGATCACAGCCAGAGCAGTGCAGCAAAGCGGGAGCCATGCAGGAGCTGTCCAACGTAATCACTACGGGCTAGCACCACCATCGAGTGATGACCAGGCCAGGTGGCTCCGTGGCAGAGCGCCTTAGAAACAGTGGAAAAGATGCACGTTCTCATCCCGACTGGGGATATCGTCACAGCTTAATATCTCCCAGGGGCTCAATAAAAAGGTACCATTGCGTGGGAAATCAACAGCAAACAATTGTCATTCTTCGTGAAATTATCCCTGCCATAGCATTGTGGAATTCCCACCACCAGAGCTAACCATGGCAATAGGCACTGTCCCAATAATTGTTTGAGGTCCTATGGGCAAAAGTCAGAAGTTCATAGCCCTCGTGGTCTGATTACAACACTTACACATACGTCTATTTTAACAATTAGTCGTTCACTACACAGCTAAACATTGCTCTACAGGAGCAAAGTGAAACTAAATCGATGGGTGGATGGATGCACCGAGAGGTGGATGGATGAACGGGTAGATGGGTGCAGGGATAGGGCGCATGGGAACACTGATAAAAGGGTGGTTGAACAGATAATTTTCGTGAGAGATGAACACAGCAGATGGGCTAAAGAAATAGATGGATCGGTTACGATGTGAATGCACGTGTTTGTGTTCTGACATATTTGACCCGGATGCCTCCAAAGTCACACATCTCATTTGACAGAAAGGGCTGTTGAGACGCATATTAGGCACAGCTACTTCATAACGCAAACACATACATAGAAAATCATGATCTAGAGTCAAGTCAAGCGAAAGTGTCTGAATGAACACTGCGGTAAGCATTCATTTCCATTGATGGATGGAGATGAACTCTGCGAGTGGTGCAAATTCCTCGTTCCTAAGTCAGGGTCGGAGAGGGTGGAATTTATTCATAGGATGACTACTCTTGACTTCACGGGACCTCCTAGCTGCTCACCCCGAGCTCTCATTACTCTGGAAGTGCGTTGTCTTTGAACTGTGCGCCTTTTGGCGTCATCTGGTCGAACACCATATGAGACTAGGCTCTAAAGAAAGCTGTCTCTGGTGTGGACCAATCAGTTTCAAGGACAATGCATAAATTATCAGAGTATTGTTTTTTGTTTGCATTTGACTGCAAGTATTGTGGTTAATGTAAGCATGATTCCTTGCATAAGGTGTCAGTTTTGTTGCCAGAAAAAATGGGGAAAACCCTATTAGTATACTCTTGACTTCCTCCACAGCAGTATTTGAATTGGCAGCCCGAGAAGGGTGATGGGCTGAGTAGGCCTCTTGATGGGGTTTGAACTCTGACTGTGAGTTGAGTGCCCTGAGCACACAGCCACGTGCCCTAGGAGGCCGGAATTCACTGCAAGTGTCACGTGGGAGCACCACAGCGCAGTTCATGCAGTGAACGATGCACCTCTTCGTTGTGTCCCATGCCAATCATGGAAATTCCACATTCCTATGGTTAAGACAGTATTGTCTGAGCACAAAATATTGTAGATTAATCACAAATGGGTCTCGCTGAGTGGTACTTCTTTAGCAACCCCAGATGGATGATGGGCTACATTGACACAGATTGAAGACATTAACACGTGACTCTTGAACTTTCTCCTCAAACTGTCCTGAAGAAGGCCTACTGCCCGAAACATCAGCAACTCCACATGTCTGTTGTTGTAACGAATAAACGAGTGCTAATGACGTGTGCTGAGATGTTATTTAAAACGTGTGTGCGTGTGTCCCACTGTCAGGGTGGAGATGTGGTGCAGTGGTTTGAGCACCGCGTGTTGAACCCGCCCGCCAACGTTCGATTCTCAGTCACGGCGGATATCAGCGGTGAGAGATATCCGAACTGGTTCCGTGCTCTCCCCCTTCACCAACCCGCACTGACCAGCGTGGTGAAGTATGGCCAAACAGCCCCGCCTGACCGACACGGCGTGCGGAGTCCTTGACCCGCCGTGACCCCACTGCCTCCACAGTTGTCTCGTTTTATTTTGTACTTCATCCTGAGCGTTAAGATTTGTTCCCCTATTCTTAATAGCCGAACAACACGTGCTATTGTTCTCCCATTCACCTCCCCGTGTATTATTTGACGTCACTGTCCCAGCCAACACCCCCCCCCCCCCCCGGGCATTTTCCTTCCCGTCGATAGGGGAGCCTTATCTATCGGCCGCGATGGATGTTACCCCGGCATCAGATACGGGGCGAGCATCAATCCCTTACGAGTGCGGGAGGCTCGGCACGAGAGGCGCAGCGAAGAGCGCGAGATCAATACCTCCTTTGTGTTTGGCCGCCGCGGCTGGACGCTGACCGCCGACACTAAGGGTCACCCCTGACCCAGGAAAGTTAATAACAAGCTGCTACGGCCATCCGTTATGTCACGGCGCGCGCTCAGCCTGCGATGCGTTCATCACCGGGCCGGGAGTTTTAATGCAGCCGGGCGAGATGCCCGTGGCCACGTCTGCAATCCAGCCAAGTAAAATGTGGGGGTTGGTGGATCAGGCTGGGATCGCAGTGTCCTGTGAGCCTCCCAAACTGCTCACCTGAGCGATAGCAGTAGAGCAAGCGGGGTTTTGACCCACCTGTTGCAGCTTTGAGTGCTTACCCCCCTGCATGCAAGGGCTTTCTCCAGGTATTCTAGTTTCTTCCTACACGTCCACCGCTCATTAAATGGAGCTGGCCAAACATGCCATTGCAGGATTCTCTTGAAACAGTCGTGAGACTCAATGAGGTTTTTATGAATAAAGGGCATTTGATCACAGTTAAATAAAGGACAGTATTTTGTTTTGTGATGGCTTCAAATGAATACTAGTTTCATAAAAAAAAACCCTCTTTTAACGCTCAACTCACTGGAGTGTCGTGCATCCCGAAGTGGAGTGCCCCGACCCAACATTTTAATGCTCGAAGATTTGAACCCCGACCAGGATTTGAACTCTCGACTGCCCCAACTGCTCAACTCGACCTCCGAGTCACGTACCGCCCATACATTGCAGAGTGCCCAGAGGAGGCACGGTCAGTGACCAGCGGTTGTGAAGATGTAATATTACTAGAGTGCAGTAGAAGTCATCTTACCCGTCATGAAGGGGGGGGGGGGGGGGGGGGGATGTGAGTTAACTTCACCGATCCTCTCTGTAATCTGGCCAAGAAGCACCGGGAAACGTTCGCAAGTGGGACGCCAACTCCGGCTCGTGGCAATCGCTCCCACAGCGAGGCTGCCTCCCCTGGAATTCGGCAGCTGACATCCAATGGAGAGACTCTTCCCCCAGCATCAGAATGTGGAGATTTCCCACCAATGGCTCAGCTCCGCTGTGAAAGATGAGATCCGTCCCATTTGCTCGTCCGGGCAGGGGAGCTGTGAAGTTGCGACGGTATATAAGAGACGGAAGGCAGGTAAGCAAGGACACTTATGAAGGTATCCATACCCCAATATCCAATTCCGGGATGGGGTTCTCATTGCAGGAGAGGTCTGCTGGAGTGATCCATCATAGTTACTAGCGCAGTGCCCCGACAGGACAATGGCTTATGCGGACAGCCCCTGCTGACTCAAGAGCACAGCATGAGTCAAAAGCCTGAAGCATCATTACAGTATTTATGCTTCACATTATAGCTATTATGTTTCGGGTTCATTTGTATTCTCATTTTTGTATTTCGGGTCGTATTCTCTTCACTTTTGCAAAAATAATCAATGGTTTATGGAGGTGTGGGCGATGGTGCAGTGGTTCTTACACCGTGCCGTGAACCACGCAACCCGAGTTCAATACCCGGCTGCGGCAAACATCAGTGGCAAGCGATACGGTGCTTGAATCGGTTCTGAGCGACCGCGTTCAACAACGTACACCGACCGGCTTGGTGAAGTATGGTCAAACAACCCCCACGACCGACATGGTGTGGGGAGCTCTTAATTCAGCAGTGGGGTTTCATAGGACAATACTAGCAATCTGATCCAGGGAAGCATAACGTCTTGAGTCTCAGTATATATTATTTCCATGGTCCTGAATTGTGACGTTGGACCAATTTGTTGAATGAGCATTACGCACGAGGTACAGAACAAGACAACTCGGGGAAAATGCACGCATACTAAGGAATAGCACGGAATCTGCAAGCAGGTCAGGAACCCATGTGGCTGGGCTGTACCGCCATCTCTGAATCGTCACCTCTGCGCCGCATGTTACAGAGCCCCACCAACTCCACTTTCAATGCGATGCGATCGGCCAATAGGGCTGAACGATTAATCGATATCAAATCGAAATCGCAATTTGAAACAATGCGATTAGCAAATCGTAATGGCTGCGATCTTTTGCGATTTGAAAAGTCCTCTTACTTTATTATTGGAATTGTTTAATTTATTATTATTATAACGTTATTTATTTAACTTAACAATTGTTCTATGTTTGATTGTTCTATTTCAATTAAAAATAATAATAAATACATGTTGGAAGCAATTCATATAGTTTAAATTCTCATCCTTGCATTAAATATATAGAGCAGTTCATAGTTTGATGGTATCATGTGGTAATGCTCCATCACACGTTTTAAATCTATCACACAGTGAATGTTGAACTGTAGCTTGACTTTAAAAAAAATGTAATCGCAAATCGAAATCGCAATATCTGTCAGAAAAATCGCAATTAGATATTTTCCTCAACTCGCTCAGCCCTATCCACGAACCCAAACTCCGATGCGTTGGATTAGAGGCGTGTGCTACCACAGACAGAAGATCCCATCGCGATTGTGTGTGTTCTTCCCCGATGCACATGTCCCTTCTCTCGCCCCTCTCGTCGGAATTTGGAATGTCCACAAATGGCTTCGGGACATCAATGGAAATAAGCACCACCCCACCTCTCAGTGCTCGGCCATCAAATGATATTCATTAGCTCATGAAGCATGCTGGCATCATTTACAATAACAGCACTCGCTATCATGAGCGACATGAGTGATGGTTTTATTCGGGGTAGTCTTTAGTGACCAAAGCACCAGCTCGCTACTCTTGAGAGCCGAGTTGCTTTATTGCCAGTGACTGCCAGAATTCGACCCTCACCTCTCAGCACTGCTGACTCCGTGCTATGGATATTGGCATTAGCCCTCTAAGGCATAAAGCCACCTCCAGATCATTACAAATTCCAGTCCATATCTATCTTTTTTCACCCTCCATTTCTGTCGCGCCCGCTCAGATGTTTTCATTCTAAGTTACAGCTCAATAACATTCTGCCGTTGTTAGTTTTTTTTTTACAGATCTGCTCAGCCACTGCGGATGGCTGAGAGTGCCGCAGAAAAGCGTGACTCCCTCTGCGGCGTTTGGGGGCGACTGGTAACGTTACTGTAATCAGATTACTTCACGCAGGATTAGTAATCCCGCGTCGATATTCTGGCTCAGCTCCAACTCAGCCTGTCGTGGTCAGAGGTCGCAACCGGGTACCCGATACCCGTACCCTACCCGATACCCGGCTACCCGTACCCGGCCGGGTACGGGTAGCCGTTTGCGACCCTGGTGCGGCCGGGTACGGGTACGGGTAAGGAATCAAAACCCGTTTGCGACCTCTGGTCGTGATCCATCCAAAGTCAATTAAATCAGTACCACCGTGCAGGAAGTCAATTATTGTTGTGGCTTGGATAGACTGGCACCACATCATGTAAATGTGTCATTTCCACCAGAAGCTCAGGGCCACTAATTTCGATGAGTGCCACCCCATTTTTTATTTGAGCACGGAGACAAATTGACCATTGGTTTAACTTGGTTCAGTGTGTTAGCATTATTGTGAATGTGTATACACTGGTGTATGTGTGTGGATAAGTTTGTGTGGATGGTATTCATGCACGGGGAGCAGTGGTTCCCGCACTGCGCTATGAGCCTGGTGACTTGATAAGTAGGTTGTCGCGCCCAATATCATTTATAATAAAGGTTTTTTGGTTCGATCGCCTAAGTATAAATGTTTCGCAACCCTCCACCACCCGAACACAGCCAGTAAGGCTTGCCACGTAAACATCGCGCCAATTAGTTAACTACTTCTGCCCACCGGTGTGTTGGAGAGCAAATCCACAATGTTTACAATTTGAGTAGTACGACGTGTCGCTGGCAATTACATCATCCAGCATCATCGGGCGATTTGCCAGATTGTGGCAGCGAAACGTCGTACAAATTGTAAATGTTGTGGATTTGCTCTCCAACACACCGGTGGGCTGAAGTAGTAAACTACGCTATACACTACACTATATACTTCACTATACACTACACTATACATGACACTATACCAGTAACTAATTGGTGCGTTTTGTTTACGTGGCAAACCTTACTGGCTGTGTCGGGTAGTGGAGGGTGACGACACATTTATACTTAGGAGATCTAAACCAAAAACCTTCATTATGAACTGGTTACTTGAGTCCGTTTCCCAGCCATGGCTAAGATCAGTGACCATTGAGATCAAAACTTGTCTTGGGCCTCCTGTACATTGACTCAACCTTAAATGAGTAACTGGTGCTGTGTGTAATCTATGTATATAAAAGGGAAATATGTGAATGTGTGTCTGTTCGAAATGTGTAGCATACTTCTCGACATGCACCAAACTTGAAATTTGGCATGTGGGTAGCTTTCAGACTATACACAAAGCAAAAAGTATAAAAATAGACTTTTGTGTTTTGGGAGGGGGGAGGGGCCCAATAATGGATATATTTTGCACGGCAAGTGAGCGGTGACGTCACATCTGTGATGTCACCCGCATGCGGCAGCGTCACGCAGTGTGCCTGCTGACGTCACGCATCCCCCCCACCCTCCACGTGGGCCGTGTATCCAGCACGAATGCGCGGCTGGGGGGGGGGGATAATGGATATAATATACGAGGACTAAACTAATTTCCGTGTGAAGAACGGGTACACCTGCTCGAGGGGAGACAAATGTGGCGGAGAGGCATTTTGGCCACGCCATCACCTCGTGTGCCGTAATCGTGACTCTGTGATCAGTGAAAGATTACACGAAGCATTACTGGGTCATTTCCCTCTCGTTACAGTTAAAACGTCATCAGGAACGTACACATTGTTTATATCGTCGCGCTGGGCGTGAGTCGACGAACTCCGGATTGCAAGTCCAGCGTGCCGCTAACCATTACACCCACGTCACGTGCCATTTTTACTATTTTGTTGTTGTTAAAATATTTAGGACGTAAATTTCCTCTCATTTCTTCGGAGAGCTGGGAAACTCAAACGATTATTGGGTGATGTCCATGTGGCCGAGTCCACTTTGCATGGAATATGAGCAATCGTAATTCCATCGAGAGTAAAGTAGCATACGAATGGATCGCTATCGTACATGTATTCCCGTGACTGTCCAGTAATTAATACACAAACAGCTCTTTGCTGTAAATTGAAGATGACAGCTTCGGAGAAGCAAACAATTCCGCGTCCGTCGCCACAGTGCACATGGCAAATGTGAATGGGCCCGCAGAAAATGACACATTAATAAGTAATATTAAAAAATAACTTTTTAAAAAACACGCTTCAATGAAATGTACCGTACTAGCAATGGAAGAACTCCAGGAAGTGGCCCCGAAGCTTGCCATAACATAAGAGACCGTGGTGATTTACAGCCAACGTCAGTTTACCGTGGACAATTAGAGCCAAGCCGAAACATAACATATACAAAATGTTTTAAAATATGTTTTAATGATATGTAGTATTGTCATCAGTATGACGTAAGTATACCAAGTTTGCAGTCGATACCACATTGGGAAGTGGGTAAAAGT
This sequence comes from Lethenteron reissneri, assembly GCF_015708825.2. Taxonomy (NCBI): domain Eukaryota; kingdom Metazoa; phylum Chordata; class Hyperoartia; order Petromyzontiformes; family Petromyzontidae; genus Lethenteron; species Lethenteron reissneri. The sequence goes on from NC_083833.1 coordinate 10,630,716, forward strand.
TTAGTTACAAGATTTGAGGATACAACAACAACAGACAGAGTGAGTTAATAAAAAGCGTGTCATTAATAAATAGAACCGCTGCTGCATAGTGCTGCTACTGCAACGCAGGACTTCCTCCCAAAGATTCAAGGTCAGAGAGGTCACCATGGCCAATGTTGTTGATGCCACCACGCCTCGTCGTCCTTCCTGTCGCCAGCTCCCAAGGCGGTCCCCTAATCAACACGTGACTACCACAGTTTGCTCTTACCCACTCGTAGCACCAACAATCTGCCTGTACGCCTTCCCCTTGGCCGCTGACCTCCGGCTGCGTCTCCGATGCAAAGAGAGAATGAATGAGACAATGGCCATCAATATAGTGCACCTTACCTGATTAAATACCAAACACAATTCAGCGAGGCTTCAGTCGCATTTCAAGAGTAAGCTTTATACACTGACAGATGATGCCTTTTAAAATCGTGAAGGCAGACGCTTGATTTCTTTGTTTGAACACATTCTAAACAGGTATCGCACACTACAGTCCTATTCGGTTTTTGTGCGAGTGTCATACGCGGCGGCAGAGCTATTTTGCAGTGAGAGAGATTCATGAACACTGAGGCTGATTGATGGAACAATGAGCGTTGCTCCTATGAGCCCCATTGTGTCCGCGTATTTCCCAACAGCGGCGGAGGCTGGAGAAAAATCCGCGGCACAATAGCCATGTAAATACAGCCCGCCACCTTTAATGCACATCCGCAATGAGGTGCTCCAAACAGATTGATTATTTTCAGAAAGCCTCCCAAGTAATGTATGCGTGTGCCTAATTGCGTCCCGTTGTGAGACGCGAGTCAAGGCAAAGGTTAAGAAACATTTATTCTGGTTTGCATTCACACACACACTCTCATAGCGAAGTGATGTTGCTTTGGCGAGTGACCAACAAGACAACACAGCACTGCTTCTCCGTGGCTTCTCTTCAGCTGGCTTGCTTGCAGCAACACGCATGCGTCCCGACGTGCTGTTTAACGTGGGCTTCCCTGTCTTTCTTCCAGCGTACGGTTTAGCCACACGAGAGGTGGAATATCCAATTATTGAAGTGATGGATTACTCTGCCGGAGAATGGTTTGGTTACGCGACCTATCAGAGAGTATGAAAATTGTTGAAAAAACAGTCACGACTCTACCCCCATGTGCCGCTGGATGGGAGGTGAAGCCGCATCATGCTGAAATGGGTTTGTAGTATGTTTGACTGTCTTCGCGATGCAGGATGTTGAGGCGGCTGTCATTTTTAAAGGGGCCCAAGTCATGGACCACAAGCAAGGTGGTCGATGACAATTCATCGTCAACTATTCAACTCATTTAATCAATCGTCCCAGCTCCACTCCACGTGGAGAAATATCTGTCGAGTGGTGCGGCGGTGAGAGCACTTGACTCGCGCATTTGGATGGCCGCCAGATAAAATCCCATCGTCCCACGACTCTTCCCCCATCGTCCCACCGTGGCTGCTAGCAGGAGCACCGACAGTGGTTGTTCCATGGAGAGACTGGCGTCTGCCATGAGAATGGGTAATTTCCAGCACTGGCTCAGGGTTGCCAACGAGCACGGCTCATTCGAACAAGGCAACACTTTTGTTGACTTTTTGACAAATAGAAACAGGCTGGCTAGTCATGCATAATTGAAATAGCAAATTTATAAGGAGTATTGTGCATTCATTATTGCCGAGCTGGGTATATCAATCAACTCGAGTCACCCGAGACAGCCTTTTATCACACGCGGCTGCCGAGATGCAAATTCTGGCTCGGTGCTCGGGGTCTGCGGCACGCACGCAGACAGCATTAGCATCCTGAGGCCCCTTGCCGCCGTCAACGCCGATTCTAGATGCAGCAACACAAAACTCACTCGCGTCGTTGCGGAGAATAAAACGAAATGAAATAAGGAGACTAAACCTATGCCTCCCGCGTCTATCTCCGCGTACGTAAAAATATGATAGGACAAGACTCGGAAGAGATATGTTGAATGTTAGAAGGCAAATATGGGACGTGGCAAGATTGCCTGATAATTTATGTAATTTTGAATAAATGCTGAGCTTCTTTTGCACCGTACGTAGCCAACCGTGCTAATAGAATGGATCAAGCGACACGCAAAGTGTCTCGTTCAACCGGACGAAGGGTTAATGTGCAATGCAAGAGGGTGGTCCACGCTGATCTGGCTGCTCCATTCCCACGTCGCCCAAGACGATTTAAAAAACCGGAGGAGGGAAACAAATCCCATTTTTGTTGTTGTGGACATTTAAAACGGGTTGCTTTTTTATCCATGTTCAGACTGCCTAAAAAACTACATAAACCAACTAAAAAAACACGTTTAAAGGTGGTTTATACTTCACTGTTCTATCGCACAAAACAGCAGAGTAATGGGCAGTGCTCATTTATTTATACACAGCCCCGAGACAGTGGTAGAAATTCTATTGCAGGTCAATTTTAACCACAGAACAAGCTTGTGTTGATCTTTTTTGGTTATTTGGCTTATCTTTCCCCAATGTATTCCAACGTTGCTATCGGAGTCATATTATGAGATAAAGAATCCATGTGAAAATCTCACGCAGCAGTGTGCCTGGAATGGGATTTTTCGCAGGACCTCTTCCACACTTTCCGTGATGCGTTGAGCTCTGATGAGGATTTGAACTCACGATCTTCTGTCAGTATAACTCGTCGTTTAATGATTCACCCCCCGTAATTTTAATTCTCAAAATTACTCTCTTTGTCTTGTTTTTGTGTTTACCCCCCGTCTCCTTTATATTGTTGCTTATTTTTTGATGTGCGGCCCTATGTGCAGTTTGGTTCATCAGCAGAGTCTGGTTTGCTTGAACGAATCCTGGCGAATTGCCAAATGTTTATAGGCAAGGACCCTCTCTGCTAAATATGGGTCCTGATGATGCAAAATGATCTAATACACAACAAAACGTTAAATCACGAGCGAATACGTCTCCTTCACGGCTGATGGGATGTGTCAAACACGATTTGACGTTTTACGTGCAGGGACAGATACGTGAAGCAGGTGTGTTATTTTCCTTAATTTTGTGACGTGTCCAGTTAGGAATGGTGCTTTACAACGTGGCACCTTCACGAACATTGCGTTGTGAAGGTGTCACCCATGTAACAGTGCCGCTCCAAACGACTCTTTACCAACCAATCCGACTGCCCCCTCAGGACAGCCAACACAGGCCGATAAAACAGAGGTCTTCCCTGAAGAACGCGAGCTGGTGGCATCAGTTTAATAAGATGGAATTAGGTCCATATTGTTTTTATTACTTGCTTATAAAATGTTTACGATATACCATCGATGTGAATTTACAGTCGTATTAATTGAATGTGCTCTCCGGTGATCAACTCCGTGATTACCGCGTTAGGAATGAGGCGATTATTGTTATGAAGACATCACCACAGCATCAATCACTCGAGGAATACATTCACACAAAATCGCTGCCGCTCGTCTCGTGATTGTGACTACGCCCACAAGGTAATTTAGGGCAATAAGGATTAGGCCGCAGAGTTTTCGGGTTATTATGATTTTACGACTAAGCCAGTGTTTTATTTGCATTGATGTTTTTTTAGGTGGCTCTTCTGAGGACATCCACGAACTTGCAAGAACTGTGACATCGAATACTGCGGGTTGCTAACTGATGAGGGATAAGTTCTGGATGCCAGTCTAAGTCCGTTGTAACATAAATGTAACCTGCACAAGTAGATATATTTAAGGCTGAAAGACATTATGTGATATTTGCATTGTGCAAGCAAGCAGAAGGAAAAGTGTGTGAATCAGCACACAGAGCAGAGCAATAGAATTGACAGTGAAGAGAAGTGATGGCAGCCGATGGTCAAGACCGGTGATGGAATGGCAGGCAAAGAAGGGAACAAACCGACAACCACTGTGGAGATGGAGCAATTGAGATCATGTGCAGGAATGACAAAGATCGTGGCATCACGGAAACCATGAGACCTTCATCCAACAGTGGCTGATGCTCGCGATTTCCATGTTTTGTTGGAATAGCAATGCATGTGTTTTTTTAATACATACCCCATGCATACTAATATGGGGACATTCACATGAAGTCCCTAATGGTTTATAGATGTAATTGTTTTGGAGTCTGGAGCAGGCAAGCGTGACATCTAATGTCTATGTTTCTTGAGAATAGGTTTTTCCTCCATGTATTATGGTACAGCAATGTTATAACTGTTATTTACATTTATTACTGTAATGTTAATGTTAATTGTACAAGAGAACTTTAATTCACATGGGTTGTCACATGGGTGTAAATAAAGTTTGCCTAAAATAATTAAATTCATGTTATGCGAATACAAATACAGCGGGAAAAATCTGTGCAGAACCAGGATGACTTGGGAAGGCTTTGCAGATTTATATTCTCTGTATACAAAACAGAAATATCTCCCTTTTAGCCTTTTATATTAAGAGGTAAATGCTGTTAGCGAGCACCTATTAAGGCCAGAATAGCACACGAGTGGGTGGTGTGTCCAGTACCACGCCTGGTTGTATTTTCTCCCCAATGCTGATATTTAAACAGCACTCTGGGCATTAATTTAAGGCTGAGTCGACCTAGGCGAGACCTTGGATTGGTTAAGGCACCCAGGTTGCTGGGATCATGGCACAGTGCACAAACCACAGTGCCACAGCCCTTCCACAAAGTGCACACAAATAGAATAAAAAAACAGACATACATACACATTCAAGGCCCAACTATTAATTGATCATTAGGCAAGGACTCTGCATGAATTACGAACGGCCTCCTATTAGGGCAGCTCCGCTCGGCCCGCTGCTTCCTCCAGCCCTGCTACGAGACGTGACCTCCCATAAGCGGAGAGGTCCAGCAGCTGGGCACGTGGCGCGCCGCTCCGTAGTTAAAGTGAGCCCACCCTGGCAGGGCACAGCAATCAATGACACGGATTAAAATTATTAACTGCCGGCCAATCCCTTCGGGGCTTTTCCGCTGCGCCGTGGGCTTCTTGCGCTGGGCAGCGCGCGAAGGGATCAGGGCAGAAGAAAGGAAAGCCCCCCCCCCCAACGAGCGATGAGCTGGGACCCCCGCCGCAACGCCTCCACCGTCCCGCCTACTCCCGTCTCCCGTGATTAATGGGTCCCATAACGGGCAGGCGGGCTGGCGTGACAGCTTAAATATCATTGCGGCCGCCAACGCAACAAATTCTATTTGTGATCATATCTGCGCGCTGGCAATTAGCTGACCTCTGTGGCCACCTGAGCGCATGTGGGACCTGGAAATCAGAGTTGTGGGGGGGCCAAGGCCTCATTGTTTCGGCATGTATGAGAGATGTTGCCGGTGATGTATCGTGTCCATTAAAGAGTGCTGCATTGGCTCAATAGGCGACCCTTCCTCCGAGACCGCCTGCTCCTCTCTCTCAATGAAATATTTCATCCGCAAATCATTTTGTGGCAGTGCGGCAACCGGGTGTGCTTTTGTGTTTAATTCTAATTGTGGTCATGGTATTTATTGTTATAGGTGGCTCCGTGGCCTTGCGGTTTGTGGGCTCGCCACCGGGCCTGTCTGTTCCAGGGGCCGACGTTGTATATCCTGCAGCGGCGAGGCGGCAGCTTCCGAGGGCTAGAGGTCGCTGGTGTGATAAGAACAATGAAAGTGTGCCGAGATAGAATGACTACAAGCAGGAATTACTGAGAAATCTGATGAGGATGGTGGCATATATATATAGATACATTTTAGGAGGGCCACAGCTGGGAAATGGAATGAAAGGGACAAAGAAGGAAACTGTTCAATTGGTGGGATAATGAGGACAGCGAGTCTCTGGATCTCTGTATGAGTCTATGGTCCCTTATGGGAGTAAATGGAGCTCTGTGTGATTTATGTACCTCTGAGTGAGTCTATGGGTCTCTGTGTATGTCGATGGTTGGACAATATGAGCAGTCGGACGTGACTCTCCATAAGAGCTGCTGAAAACCGAAAGATAGAAAGTGTGCCATGGACATCGACCCTCAGTCATGGGGATGGCATGATATAGAAAGACTAACCACGGGAACTGTAGATTGGTATGTGGGAATTACAAAGCCTGTGGCATAGTTTACAGGAATAAGCCATTGAGTGGTGGTGCCGAGGGCAAAATCAAACATTTGAAAAAAACCTTCAGGTAAAATGACTAAAATACAAATCACAATTGTTTAAAACCTTCACTTCTTCAAAAAAGTGCGCTGCCTGGGTGGGTATATGCGCATCGCTCTTTTGCAATCCAGTGCTGAAGGAAGGCTTCCACACACCGCGCGGGTCGTGGGGGTTATTTGACCATACTTGATCGTGCTTGTCAGTGAGGCTTGGTGAGAGCAGGGAGCATCGGTGCGGGAGCATAAATGTGCAGTAGAAAAGTGGCTTTGCTGAACTTTGCTCTATGTAACTCTACAGCCTCTAACACCTTTCATGCATGGTGGTCACCCATCCAGGCACTATCCAGGCACAATCCTGCCCTAGTGTCTAAGGCAGCGGTCGGGAACATATGGCTCGCGAGCCATATATGGCTCTTCCAGTGACGGCATATGGCTCCCAGACAATTTTGAGTAAAAAAAAAAATCAGTTTGGAACTGATTTTAAAAATACTTAAATAAATTGCACGGGTCACGCCTGCATGAAGCTCAACCTCACCACGTACGAACCAGACTACAAGGCCATCAGCAAAAACCATGCAGCACCAGAAGCCGCATTAAAAGTAAGACATTTAATTTATTATACGTTAAAAATACTATATGGCTCTCAATGAAATATATTTAGAAATATTTGGCTTTTATGGCTCTCCCAGTCAAAAAGGTTCCCGACCCCTGGTCTAAGGTCTAATAAGATTAGGGTGCATGCTGGGTGGTTTTGGTCATTCCAGGTGATTTGGATTATGGGAAACAAAATAATAAACACACTGGGAAGGGTCCATTTCTTACACGAAATCAGTTACGTCATGAGTAGCCTGCTAAACAACAGCACGCAGACTGATGTGCTGCTCTGCACTGAAGGGCCCGTGGTGTCGATGGAAGGCTTGTAAAACCAACCAAACAAGAGCAATCTTCAAATGGGCCGTGCCTGGCTGATGAGACTTGTAAAAGTAAAATGTTTAAGTGTTTTGTTGCCTCAGGAAATGCTCCAGGAAAACATTGATCCTGACAGCCATTGGTAGTGGGAAAAGGGTAAAAGCAAAAACGTTAGAGCATTTGGCTTACTCATTCACACTGGCCAGGCATCTTAAGAAAAGTAGCAATACCCACATTTTACCCCACCACACGTGACCTGCCGAAGCGGAGGGAGATTAAAGAAACCTGGTGGTGAAGGCAATTACACATTATATTATTTTGTATTAAATAGGCCCTTCCCTCTTTATGATCCATGAAAGCATATTCACTGGAATTTACCTTTGAAATTACTATATATTCACAGGGTGGAATGCTCATGTGAAGTAGGAATCTAAAATCCAGACAAGTCATGCTTCACAGCTGCAACACAGCTTAGGCCAAGAGAATAGTTAACTGCGTATGAAATCAAATGTCCATCCATCAGTCCGTCTGTCCAAAGTCGATATCTCTGATTCACTGGAATGAGGTAATATGGGTTTGACGGCGCTGTGATTGATCGAAAGGAATTCACATGAGCGTTGTCAAGGACAGACGGCCCTGATGTGAAATAAATGCTCACCAGTTTCAATGTTGCAATGCAAACACACACAAATGTAATATTTAGAACTGATATTTTTCAACACTAAACAATGCATGTAACTTTGCCATGTTATGTATATTCTCACTTGTACATTTTTCTCAGGCCTACTCCTCTCATATCACTTGTTTCCTGTTTATTCACGTTGCTACAACAACCTAGGACTGTAGGTGAAACCTTCAAACTGTGGTAGGTCACTCCTCCTCTGCTGCTGCTACTGTTATGAATTCCCTAAACCTGGTTGTCCGTCCAGATTCAAGATCTTCATTCTTTCCTCAGCCATTGACTCGTTTCATTCTCATAGCCCCCTCTCAATATCAGCACACACCTTTGGCGCTCCATCACCCCTCCAGAGATGTTCACTCAGTAACAACCGGGGGGGGGGGCACGGTGGTGCAGTGGTTACACTCGTGCCCCACAGCAACATGAGCCTGGGATCGATTCTTCCTGCGTGGAGATTGCATGTTTCCCTCCTGTTCTGCATGGGTAGCCATCAGCCTCTTCTGGTTTCCTCTCATCGCTAAAACACGTAGAATTTTAATGGCATTGGCCAACATCCCAATGCTAAAAATGTAACTGCAAATTATTCAATTGGCATTACACAAGCAGTAAGATAGCCCAATATTGTGAAAACTAGGCAGTTAATAAAAAATAAAGCGACTAAAAGAGCGGATAATATGAATTTTAGTCAACTCCTCTTATCTGAAAAATAATCGTGGATAATAGGAGTAGTGGTGTATTTCCCAACAGTAAACCATGGTGTAAAAGAGGCTACGAATGATTGGGGATTATAGGATTATAGGAATATATTTCCTCTCAATTCCTCTTATCTGAAGGAAATTTTCAGATAATTAATGGGCTCAAACTGGAATGCTGCACCACACAGGTGCACATTAGACACTTTATTATATTATGGCTACTGTACTGCATATGCTTTGTGGAAAGCAATTGCTGACGGTGCAAAGCAATTGCTGAGGGTGCATGTGTGATGTGTGTTAACTGTGTGCATATGTAGTGACATAAGAAGGGAGAGGCTGCTGGGGGCTCTGGGACCCTGGGTGGGCCAGACGCTTAAGCCTCTTGGCACCAGGCGTTGGGTTCTCAGGCGCTTAAGCCTCTTGGCGCCGCCAACGGGGGGGGGGGGGGGGGGCTGTGTGTGCTCTGTGGGATGTCTGGTGGCGCACACGGCCCCACCCCTCGTTGGACCAGGCATAAAAGGAGAGCTCCCTGGACGATCAGGGCCCAGTTGTAACTCAAGACCCAAGACCCACGACCAGCCATCTGAAGACCCTGGGACGCTGTGAGAGCCAGCGCTGGGACTCTGGAACTCCCGACTCTACGACCTTGTGAGGGCGAGTTCCAGAGCGTAGCCAGAGTAGAGTATCTAGGCTGTGTACCTAGGCTGTAACAGAGTATCAGGAGTGTTGGAGTGTTGGAGTACTGTTGGAGTGTTGTATTGTAATAAAGAAGTTACCTCTACAAGTGTCTCCAGAACCCGTTACACATGTGTGCTGTGTGTAACACAGAACAACACGTACTACAGGCATTGTGTGTGCTGCGTTGGCCTGCGTCAGGCCTCCATTAGCCTTGTGGCTACTGTGCAACACAGCACCAGCTTACTGCTACACAACTCTCCATCGTAAGCATTTCCACGAACTGATAAACCAAGTTAATTGCACGCATCCATTACCAATGCACTTCAGTAATGAACTTTAAACAACACGAAAAAATATGTAACATTCCCCGATATGCACATTCCACCTTGAATCGTATTCCTGTCATTTAAATCAATGTACAACTTAGTGCAGGACATTCCCCTCAGAATACCACAACATTTGTAACCTGGGTGCATGGCCACGTACAATGTTATTGAAACTAAATCAACAATGATGTACATTATAAGTCTCCAGGTTCATGACAATCACCTCAACCATTGCAGTGATCAAACACAGTCCATAAACTGCTCAATGCACTCACTCTAAACACATTGCCAACGCAAATCTGCGTTCAATCAAACCTGTTCCCCACGTCATGTCTAGAAGATGGTTATTCACCAATCTAGAATTATCTGAACAAAGTAAGGGTCCCTGACCTGTGAATCCATCAATGTGCCCTTTACACCGACCCGCTCAGCCACCACGTGGTGGGTGTGGGTGTCATGGCGGTGCCATCACGTGGTTGGTGTGGGTGTCAGGGTGGTGTCATCACGTGGTGGGTGTGGGTGTCATGGCGGTGCCACCACGTGGTTGGTGTGGGTGTCATGGTGGTGTCACCACGTGGTTGGTGTGGGTGTCATGGTGGTGTCACCACGTGGTTGGTGTGGGTGTCAGGGTGGTGTCATCACGTGGTGTGGGTGTCATGGTGGTGTCACCACGTGGTTGGTGTGGGTGTCAGGGTGGTGTCATCACGTGGTGTGGGTGTCATGGTGGTGTCACCACGTGGTTGGTGTGGGTGTCAGGGTGGTGTCATCACGTGGTGTGGGTGTCATGGTGGTGTCACCACGTGGTTGGTGTGGGTGTCAGGGTGGTGTCATCACGTGGTGTGGGTGTCATGGTGGTGTCACCACGTGGTTGGTGTGGGCGTCATGGCGGTGTCACCACGTGGTTGGTGTGGGTGTCAGGGTGGTGTCACCACGTGGTTGGTGTGGGTGTCATGGTGGTGTCACCACGTGGTTGGTGTGGGTGTCATGGCGGTGTCACCACGTGGTTGGTGTGGGTGTCAGGGTGGTGTCATCACGTGGTGTGGGTGTCATGGTGGTGTCACCACGTGGTTGGTGTGGGTGTCAGGGCGGTGTCATCACGTGGTTGGTGTGGGTGTCATGGCGGTGTCACCACGTGGTTGGTGTGGGTGTCATGGTGGTGTCACCACGTGGTTGGTGTGGGTGTCATGGCGGTGTCACCACGTGGTTGGTGTGGGTGTCAGGGTGGTGTCATCACGTGGTGTGGGTGTCATGGTGGTGTCACCACGTGGTTGGTGTGGGTGTCATGGTGGTGTCACCACGTGGTTGGTGTGGGTGTCATGGCGGTGTCACCACGTGGTTGGTGTGGGTGTCAGGGCGGTGTCACTACGTGGTTGGTGTGGGTGCCAGGGTTAGGACAACTCTACAAGAGCGGTACTCAAGGGCCCTCCAGCCACTTACTGGCTACAATCAATAGTGAACTGATAGTTATCAGGTCTTCTATATAAAAAAGGGAAACTTGTGATTATGTGTGTCTATTCAAAATGTTTATCGTACTTCCCGACATGCAACAAACTTGAAATTTGCCATGTGGGTACTTTCCAGACTGTACACCATGCAAAAATTACAAAAATACACTTTTTTTTTGGGGGGGGGGGGGGGGGGCTCAATAATGCATCTTTTTTTTTGCACGGCAAGTAAGCTGTGACGTTAAATCTGTCACGTGACCCGCGCACGTGGAAGCGTAACGCATTGCAGTGTAGTGGTTAGCAATACGCTGCGCTACGAACCCCGCGACACGTTTTCGATTCCCGCTCACGGCCACCGCCGGTGACGATTAGCTTAATCGATCCTGGGCCTCACCTAGGTCGACTCAGCCTCAAACGAGGAACTGGTGGGAACTGGTGTGGTGTGTGAACATCGCCACTGGGGAGACAAAGGTGGCCGGGCGTGGTGAATCCAAGTCCCGGGCGAAGCCGGGTAGGTAAGCTCGTACCTTATAAACAAAGCCCATTTATATTGTACTATGTGTGTGTGTTGTGTCAGTGTGAAGCAAACAGAATCCAGTGCACACCCACTTACACGGACACATGTCGGTATATATTTCTTGATTCGAGTGCAGACTGAGTCACACGTCTCTTCAGGAGCACCCTGCATTCAGAGATGTATCCGTTCTGTATAGCGATGGCGGGCAGCCCTTGTCAACCCATTGCTGAATGAAGATCACACCACATTGTGGTGGTCATGAAAAGTTTTGACCGCACTTCTTGCTGATCAGTGTGGGTTAGTTTCAGTTTTCAGTTTCTTTCATTAGGTGCGAGCTTTACTAGCCGGCTTCACGCGAGACTTGAATTCTTGTCTTGGCACTCTTTGGTTCTTTTGGTGAAGTCTCGTAGGTAGAAAAAGTAGTAGATCACGACGTTTCAGTCGCAACACAAGCAATCGTCATCAGGTGGGACAACCACAGCAAGAAAAAAAACTGCTTCAGCGATTGCTTGTGTTGCGATCGAAATGTCGTGATATATTATTTTTCTACCTACGTGACTTTAACGAAAGAACCAAAGAGTATGAATTCCTGCAGTCACGAAAACTTCAAATCAAGATTATTGTCTTGGATTAATAGTTTAACACGTAGGCTTTCGCGACCAATATTATTCATAATCAACGTTTTTGGGTTTAGATCGCGTTATTTATAAATGTGTCTTAACCCTCCACCACCCGACACGGCCAATCAGTAAAAAAGTGTCACATTGACAAAAGACAAATAGTTCACTGCTTTAGCCCACCGGTGTGTTGAAGCGTGAAACCATAACATTTACAATTTGAGTACGACGTTTCGCTGGTAATTGCATCCAGCATCATCGGGCAATTCGCCAGAATGGTGAGGCTCTGCTGTGTCTCCCGCTCTATGTAAGAACGGGAGACACAGCAGAGCCTCACCATTTTGGCGAATTGCCCGATGATGCTGGATGCAATTACCAGCGAAACGTCGTACTCAAATTAGATTAATACACGGCCCACGCGGAGGGTGGGGGGGGGGGATGCGTGACGTCAGCAGGCACACTGCGTGACGCTGCCGCATGCGGGTGACATCACAGATGTGACGTCACCACTCACTTGCCGTGCAAAATATATCCATTATTGCGCCCCCCCCCCCAAAAATACAAAAGTCTATTTTTATACTTTTGGCTTTGTGTACAGTCTGGAAACTACCCACATGACAAATTAAAAGTTTGTTGCATGTCGGGAAATATGCTAAACATTTCGAGCAGACACACATTCACAAATTACCCTTTTATATATGTTGCACACTCGAAATGAAGGACGTCGGCAGGTGCTCCAAATCGAGAGCAAGCACATTTATTGTGGTTAATAGCAATCTTGTGAAGAACAGCACCGTCACTCTGTAAAATGCAACAACACGTGTGTTACAAACAGTAATTCTTCGAATCGCCATTAACCATGTGACTGGTGTCCAAGTACAGTTAACCCTGCCAGCCACCTACAGGCCCAACTCAGTCATCACATGCTGCTGTACACACATGCATTGATGCACTGCACAGCACATCAGGACTTTCACAGAACCACACTTTACTCCCTTGCTGCACAAGGACATAATTTAAAGAGTGATCCATTCCTAATGTGCCACCTATATATATAGATAACCCTGTGAGCCATGCGGCTCTTGACTCGGGTGCAACCGCAACAAACAAAACCATGAACAAGAAACATCTTAAAGTGACTACACGCAACAGAAAAATCCAGAAAAAAACACTCACCACTGGTGTTAGCCGTATCCAGGAATTGAACTCAGGTGGCTGGGTTCATAGTATAGCAGTGCACAATCCTCGGTGCCACCTGCAAAGGGAAAAAGTAAAATTGTCCCCAACACGTGTTCGTTCAGTGGTGGCCATCTGCTTTGGTGGCCCGAAGCCAGTGATGGATATTCTGACATCAGTCCCCCTAAATAACTACTGGTGACTTACCACAAAGTGGTATTCATTTTAAACCCCATGGGGATGATGAGCTGAATGAACCTCAACTGTGTTAACTATTGTTAATGCCGTATCACGTTAGAATAGTACCCAAGTGATATAAATCGATAGGCCAAGAGTGTTAAGTGTACAGTACATTACTGATTTTTTTACCGAAATTTACACGAATATTCTTAAATAAATGTTTACAATAATGTTTTCTTACCTTATCGTCTTCCTATCTCTGCTCAAGTGACTTGAATTTTTGAATCATCACTATTCAAAATGTGTTGTGAGAGTCGTGTTGGAGGATGGGTGGGAATTGAAGTTTCTGTCGATCCATGGTGACCTTGCACAGACGTTGTAAACTTGTGTCGCAAATATGACTGTCGTCAGCCGGATGTAATGTTTCTAAAACTTAAAAAAATAAAATACTGACTTAACAAAAATACATAAGATCAATATTGTACTTAAGTGAATAGGGATGTTTTTCAAATGTTAAAATGGGCTTTAGAAAAATGTCTGCACAGTATAACAAACGCACACTTGCTCCATCATATTATGAGTGATGATGACCAACACATTTGAGTCAACATGGGACCTTTTTTGCCAGTATAAAAGTGTAGTGACATCGGGGATGTAACTGTATGATGCAGGCCTGAGAGGGCCATGTCACGTGATGCACCGTCATTGCATACACCCTGTGAGCGGGTGTAACACCAGCCCTAGCGGGGTTTGGCGTGCGCTGGGATAGCGCGGGCACCACACATAGCGTGCAGTGGGGGCTCCCACCAGGGTGAGTGGGAGAGTGTCAGCCCAAGGTTGCCCCAGGCCATGGCATTCTGGTTGACCCGGCAGACACGTGATCCGGAGTGTCCATAGAGAGGCCGCCAAGTCGGGGGGGGGGGGACTAGGGGGTGATCACGTGTCCGGGGAGAGCTCTTGTGAAGGACCGAGAGAGAACGAGAATGCTCGAGAAGGCGGGCGGGGCCAACGGTGGAGCAGCCCCGACCGTAGGGGGATATAAGGCGGGTCCCTGAGAGGGACCGGGGTCGCTGCATTCTACAAGCTGGAAGCTCTACGTCTACACGCTGGAAGCTCAACGTCTACACGCTGGAAGCTCAACATCTACAAGCTGGAAGCTCAACACCTACAAGCTGGAAGCTCAACATCGACAAGCTGGAAGCTCAACACCTACAAGCTGGAAGCTCAACATCTACAAGCTGGAAGCTCAACACCTACAAGCTGGAAGCTCAACATTTACAAGCTGGAAGCTCAACACCTACAAGTTGGAAGCTCAACATCTACACGCTGGAAGCTCAACATCTACACGCTGGAAGCTCAACATCTACAAGCTGGAAGCTCAACACCTACAAGCTGGAAGCTCAACATCTACAAGCTGGAAGCTCAACATCTACAAGCTGGAAGCTCAACATCTACAAGCTGGAAGCTCAACATCTACACGCTGGAAGCTCAACACCTACAAGCTGGAAGCTCAACATCTACAAGCTGGAAGCTCAACACCTACAAGCTGGAAGCTCAACACCTACAAGCTGGAAGCTCAACATCTACAAGCTGGAAGCTCAACGCCTACAAGCTGGAAGCTCAACATCTACACGCTGGAAGCTCAACACCTACAAGCTGGAAGCTCAACACCTACAAGCTGGAAGCTCAACGTCTACAAGCTGGAAGCGCAACACCTACAAGCTGGAAGCTCAACATCTACAAGCTGGAAGCTCAACATCTACAAGCTGGAAGCGCAACACCTACAAGCTGGAAGCTCAACATCTACAAGCTGGAAGCTCAACACCTACACGCTGGAAGCTCAACACCTACAAGCTGGAAGCTCAACATCTACAAGCTGGAAGCTCAACACCTACAAGCTGGAAGCTCAACATCTACAAGCTGGAAGCTCAACACCTACAAGCTGGAAGCTCAACATCTACAAGCTGGAAGCTCAACGCCTACAAGTTGGAAGCTCAACACCTACAAGCTGGAAGCTCAACATCTACACGCTGGAAGCTCAACACTACAAGCTGGAAGCTCAACATCTACAAGCTGGAAGCTCAACATCTACAAGCTGGAAGCTCAAACCACCTACAAGCGGGAAGCTCAACATCTACAAGCTGGAAGCTCAACATCTACAAGCTGGAAGCTCAACACCTACAAGCTGGAAGCTCAACACCTACAAGCTGGAAGCTCACATCTACAAGCTGGAAGCTCAACATCTACAAGCTGGAAGCTCAACATCCTACAAGTTGGAAGCTCAACATCTACAAGCTGGAAGCTCAACATCTACAAGCTGGAAGCTCAACATCTACAAGCTGGAAGCTCAACATCTACAAGCTGGAAGCTCAACACCTACAAGCTGGAAGCTCAACACCTACAAGCTGGAAGCTCAACACCTACAAGCTGGAAGCTCAACACCTACAGCTGGAAGCTCAACACCTACAAGCTGGAAGCTCAACACCTACAAGCTGGAAGCTCAACACCTACAAGCTGGAAGCTCAACACCTACAAGCTGGAAGCTCAACACCTACAAGCTGGAAGCTCAACACCTACAAGCTGGAAGCTCAACACCTACAAGCTGGAAGCTCAACACCTACAAGCTGGAAGCTCAACACCTACAAGCTGGAAGCTCAACACCTACAAGCTGGAAGCTCAACACCTACAAGCTGGAAGCTCAACATCTACAAGCTGGAAGCTCAACATCTACAAGCTGGAAGCTCAACACCTACAAGCTGGAAGCTCAACACCTACAAGCTGGAAGCTAAACACCTACAAGCTGGAAGCTCAACGTCTACAAGCTGGAAGCTCAACACCTACAAGCTGGAAGCTCAACATCTACAAGCTGGAAGCTCAACACCTACAAGTGGGAAGCTCAACATCTACAAGCTGGAAGCTCAACATCTACAAGCTGGAAGCTCAACATCTACAAGCTGGAAGCTCAACACCTACAAGCTGGAAGCTCAACATCTACAAGCTGGAAGCTCAACATCTACAAGCTGGAAGCTCAACATCTACAAGCTGGAAGCTCAACACCTACAAGCTGGAAGCTCAACACCTACAAGCTGGAAGCTAAACACCTACAAACTGGAAGCTCAACGTCTACAAGCTGGAAGCTCAACACCTACAAGCTGGAAGCTCAACATCTACAAGCTGGAAGCTCAACACCTACAAGTGGGAAGCTCAACATCTACAAGCTGGAAGCTCAACATCTACAAGCTGGAAGCTCAACATCTACAAGCTGGAAGCTCAACACCTACAAGCTGGAAGCTCAACATCTACAAGCTGGAAGCTCAACACCTACAAGCTGGAAGCTCAACAACTACAAGCTGGAAGCTCAACACCTACAAGCTGGAAGCTCAACACCTACAAGCTGGAAGCTCAACACCTATAAGCGGGAAGCTCAACATCTACAAGCTGGAAGCTCAACATATACAAGCTGGAAGCTCAACATCTACAAGCTGGAAGCTCAACATCTACAAGCTGGAAGCTCTACGTCTACAAGCTGGAAGCTCAACATCTACAAGCTGGAAGCTCAACATCTACAAGCTGGAAGCTCAACACCTACAAGCTGGAAGCTCAACATCTACAAGCTGGAAGCTCAACACCTACAAGCTGGAAGCTCAACACCTACAAGCTGGAAGCTCAACACCTACAAGCTGGAAGCTCAAAACCTACAAGTGGGAAGCTCAACATCTACAAGCTGGAAGCTCAACATCTACAAGCTGGAAGCTCAACATCTACAAGCTGGAAGCTCAACACCTACAAGCTGGAAGCTCAACACCTACAAGCTGGAAGCTCAACATCTACAAGCTGGAAGCTCAACATCTACAAGCTGGAAGCTCAACACCTACAAGCTGGAAGCTCAACACCTACAAGCTGGAAGCTAAACACCTACAAGCTGGAAGCTCAACGTCTACAAGCTGGAAGCTCAACACCTACAAGCTGGAAGCTCAACATCTACAAGCTGGAAGCTCAACACCTACAAGTGGGAAGCTCAACATCTACAAGCTGGAAGCTCAACATCTACAAGCTGGAAGCTCAACATCTACAAGCTGGAAGCTCAACACCTACAAGCTGGAAGCTCAACATCTACAAGCTGGAAGCTCAACATCTACAAGCTGGAAGCTCAACATCTACAAGCTGGAAGCTCAACACCTACAAGCTGGAAGCTCAACACCTACAATCTGGAAGCTCAACATCTACAAGCTGGAAGCTCTACGTCTACAAGCTGGAAGCTCAACATCTACAAGCTGGAAGCTCAACACATACAAGCTGGAAGCTCAACACCTACAAGCTGGAAGCTCTACGTCTGCAAGCTGGAAGCTCAACGCCTAAAAGCTGGAAGCCCAACACCTACAAGCTGGAAGCTCAACACCTACAAGCTGGAAGCCCAACACCTACAAGCTGGAAGCTCAACGCCTAAAAGCTGGAAGCCCAACACCTACAAGCTGGAAGCTCAACGCCTAAAAGCTGGAAGCCCAACACCTACAAGCTGGAAGCTCTACGTCTACAAGCTGGAAGCTCAACACCTATAAGCGGGAAGCTCAACATCTGGAAGCCGGAAGCTGTACGTCTCAGGATGAGGCTCTTCGTCCTACGAGGCAACCACGTGGTTGCGGACACGAGTGAGGGTCCGACCCTTCGTAGCAGTAACTCCTCTGTATAGAGTAGTTAGCTGGGTGGTCACCACCCTAGGCTGTATCTGGTGAAGGGGCAGTTACCCCTTGTGTCACGTGTTACAAATAAATGTGTTGCCTCTAAAAGGAACAACATCTGCGACTCAGTTGGACTCATTACAAAAGTACGAAAAAATCTGAATATATTTTACCCTTTCTGGCAATAAAACAGGGTTGCACGTTCACCACAAGAATGTGTGGTAAATGCAGACATTATTCCTTGCAAAATGTTTCTATTTGGTGTTTGAACATCTTACCACCTTATTTATTGCCAGAAAGGGTAAACCCTATTCTTATTTTTTCATAAATTTGAGTCAATTGGTGCCTGGGGAACTTAAGGCACTGGCCCACACCTTAATGTCACGTGGTAACATGGACACATGAGGCCTACCACCTGAAACCAACTTGCAAACAATATCTGTCCATTACTTCAAGCATCTTATCCACACTAAACGGGTACCAAATGGGGGTATATTTAACCTGGCAGTGGTGTGTGTTTTAATTGCAGTGCACTCAGTCACTCCTGTCACTTCAGGGGCCTCTTGCGGTGACAGATGTGATTTCAAGTGCGTATTACTTTGTGGCCGTCTAAGGTATTTGTAGACTCATTCGGCACTCAGTAAGGAAAGGTTCCACACGGCTATTGCGCGAGAACGTGTGCCTCTAGACTGGGTAAACACTGCTCTCTGTTCGGCCAAAACGTTATAACAATAAGGTTCAAACTTGATTTGAAGCTTTCGTGACTGCAGGAATTACTCTTTGGTTCTTTCGGTAAAGTCACGCAGAAAGAAAATAAAATCAATATAGAATACGACGTTTCGATTGCAACATAAGCAACCGTCATCAGGAGTGAACGAATGCAAGCTCGGAGAGAGACACATATACAGAGACACATACACAGACAGAGAGAGACAGACAGAGAGAGACAGACGCACAGAGAGACAAACACACAGAGACAAACACACAGAGAGAGACAAACACACAGATAGAGACAC
The DNA here is from genome assembly GCF_015708825.2 of Lethenteron reissneri. Classification (NCBI taxonomy): domain Eukaryota; kingdom Metazoa; phylum Chordata; class Hyperoartia; order Petromyzontiformes; family Petromyzontidae; genus Lethenteron; species Lethenteron reissneri. The sequence goes on from NC_083833.1 coordinate 10,649,746, forward strand.
ACACAGAGAGACACACACAGAGAGAGACACAGAGAGAAAGACACAGAGAGAGAGAGAGAGACACATACATAGAGACAAACACAGACACGGAGAGAGACACACAGAGAGAGACACAGAGAGACAAACACACCGAGAGAGACACTCAGAGAGAGAGACATAGAGAGATAGAGAGACACACATGCAGAGAGACACACACAGAGACACACAGAGAAACAATGCCTCTGTGACGAGGCATTGTATATAGAGAGAGGGGGGGGCAGATAAATTAGCATGTCAATGAGAGCGACAGGGGGAGAGAAATTGGAAGTTTGAGAAGACAAACCTAGTAAACTTAGAAATGTTAATATTTATTCTATCTACGGGACTTTACCGAATGAACCAGAGAGTATAGATTCCTGCAGTCACGAAAGCTTCAAATCAAGATTAGAAATGTAATGCAATGCAACACAGAGAGTCGGCTAGCACAGCAGTTAACACTTTACCTGGTTAATCACGTTCTTCCAATTCATTCACACCTGATGACGGTTGCTTGTGTTGCAATCGAAACGTCGTATTCTATTTTATTTTTACGTGACTTTACCGAAAGAACCAAATAGCAATAAGCTTCATGTTGACAGTGAGAAATTGCACTCTGCATGCTCATTAAATCTTAATGCAATTAAAAACGAATTATCATTTCCTCTGTATTGTGGCACAATGATCTCATTTACCTGGAGGCAGGAAATATGACTACAATTTAAAATATGCATTTGGGGCAAAAATGCCATTAGTTTGTCATTGTAAAAAATAAAAATGTGTAAAGCACAACTCATGATACAGCTGGCTGGCACTGCAGTTCAAACGCTCCACTCATAGCAAGAGGGCAGGAGTTCAATCTCTGCTCATCATCCCTCAACTGTCAATAAAGTTCCGCTTTGTGGAAGGCCAACAGTAATTGTGCTCTACACAGATTGCATCCGTGAGCTCGCGGCCACCAACAAATAAGAGCATTATCTTATTTTCACTTGGATTTTAAAATAATTGTGCACCCCATTATAAACATAGTATTCAAACAACATTCAGACTGCTTACACGCTCATGATGACTTCCATTGTCAATATCTGTTGAAATTCGTATTTATTCATCGAGGATCTTTCGTGTAATCTCATTTATATTCGACAAGAATACGGTGGCACACATTCACACCCAACCTTTACCAAGCAAACACTCCAGGGCACTGTAAACAATGAAACGGGCTTACATGGTAATGGGCAGGGAGTCAAACGGTTATGGAGTGGAGCACACGAGATAAATCAGAACCTACCGCTACCCCAAAAACAAGCTGCCCATCCAGGCACTTATATTAGCTCCACTACTAACCGTAACCCTAACACAAGCCTTTCCTCTGACCCCCTTTTCATGTCTTTATATTCACTTTTGGTTGTAACAGGTCCTTATAGTATGTACTGGTGATGTGCTCACGAGTTTTTGGATTCATTGTAACACTGGCACTGAATTTAACATTTAAATTAATCAAACACATATTTGGTTTCCGACTGACCTCGGTGTTATGACCTCGCAGCAAATAAAATCACTTACATTACGCAACCTTCCATGCTTTTCGCACCAAAATTGATGTGCTGTAGCATCGGGTGACATGACTTTTGTGAGCACGAAGATGCGTTACATGTTACATAACGCAAATACAGTAAATCTGAGAATAAAAAAAAATGAAATTGTTCTTACAATCTGAAAATCCTAAACCTGCAATGTTCAAGTCTGAATCTCATGCCTCCTATGCATGTTATTCACCTTCAACCACCGGCCACAGACACTCTTTCTCATCGACCATGCTATGACTGATGACTGAACATCACTTCTGGAAGCATCACGTTCATAGGCCCGACTTAAAAGCAGATTTAGAAGGATGCGACCAAAGTTGGAATGGAGGATGGTTACATAATCTCAGGATAAAATTGCCAAAGGCTCTTGTCAACAGAGTGCACATACATTCTCACATTCTGAAGATTTTTGTCGTTGTAAAATTCCAAAATTGAAATGTTTGAATGACTCAGGGGGCTAATGTTATGTGTCTGGGCAGAGAACCGGCGTCAGTAAATGAGTTTGAAACCCAGTTTTCACGTAAAGAGGGTGTGATGGTCTCAGCTCAGTCCTGGATGGCTGCTCATAAAACAAATTGTGAAATGTTGATGTCTTTAATCCAGTAATGTTGCCAAACTTTGCTTTGATGGAGTATTGCCAACTCTAAAATTTGTTATTTTTATGGACATAGCCACCGAGAATGGCTTTTTTTAAGGCCAGAGCACTCTATTTACAAACATGCCGTAAAATGTTACAAATGTGGACCCAACAGCACACATTACGTATTTATGACATTGATGCTCATTAAAAAGAGAGCATCTGTGGGGAGTGCAGTGGCTCTGCGTGTTAAGTGGAGGCTGCTTCGCGTTGATACCAGTTGTGTGTCATTACCACATTTCAGGTTCCGTTTTAGGCCAAAAATTACCCAATTATATGGTTTCATCTTCGCGCGCTTTATTTATCCCGGAAGGAAAGTCAAAAATACTGGCATGCTCACTATACATTATTACGTCATCTTCACATTCGTATGAAGATGTTTTTGGCATGCAATTATTGAACAAGCAAACCATATCAATTCATACTAGCTCCGGGTGCCACTTTGTGAAAACTCCAACGATGACTCTTATTTGTGAATATATGAGGGTGGATTTTGTAATGTTACGAAACACAATCGCACGCATACAGATGTGTCCAAACCGTAGCTGCTTGAGGCTCAAAGCAACATCAATCATGCGTAGAAGCATATATTAGCATAACTCTGTGCTTTGTCTCTACGTACAAATGTACGTATTATCTAGTCACTGACCTACTGCCTTTATGGACCAATATTACCCATCAGCGTGTGTTAAAGCCAACAAACTCCGGGCCAGTCTTGACCTTTTGGGTCTCATCAGCAGTCAGGCTGGTTAAATAAGGCTTACAAGACGACAAACTTGACAAAATGACCTGCACATTTAACATCATTTTCCACATTTATGTAATTGCTAATTTAAGGGTACGCATGCTATTCTGGGAATATAAAAAAATGTTAATATTTCTGCAAAATGTTAATATAAACACAAATCCAGACTGTAAATAATGAATAGATAGCTGATGGTTGCCTGTCTCGGGAGTTCGACAGTTTAATTGGTTCTCTCTTTAAAAGCCTTGTCCAACGACAATAGACCATCGATTATCCGGCGGCTTCAGGGGGAAGGGGGCGCCACATTTTCTAAAACGCCGGATAATCACTACATCATTATTAAAATAGCTTATCTTTGCACATTATTGCATAACAGTATGTTTTAAGTGTTTGTGTATATGTTTCTTTAGTGCTTTAAATGTGTTCACTATGTGAAATTGCCTTAAATAAACATACAAATAAACGAAAACGTTTGCTGTACCGCACTTACAACTCCAATCTCGAACACTCTGCATGGGGTGATGCACGTACTCCACTCGTGTATCGACAACATGTGTTTGACTATCGCCAGGCCGGTTACAGCCGTTGAAGCAGTTTTTTCCGGTTTTGCCGGACCGACCCAGGTCCGCTGGATAATGTAGGAAGCCGGATAATCCCGTGCCGGATAAACCATCTGAATAAACATTTCAACATCACACTCTTAAAATAGCATTGTAGGCTGATGATAACGCAAGTGAGTTTTTTACATGTTTTTTTCACTGACAAAACGCTGTCATTCAGAGGGAATATTTATACCAATAATTATTTATGGATAGCCAGCAGTATTTGTTTAGCAAACCTTACACTGCTGATGCGAATCAGAAGGGCAAAGAGAGCCGAGAATGTGTGTTGCTTAAACAGATGCTGCTAGATAATGTAACTCGAGAATCTCAGAAGCCGAGAGACTAAAACACGTTACTTGAATGTTCAGGGACAGGATGGAGATTCATTTATTTTATTCTTGAACAAGCTCCCCATCGGTGCGTAAAGGGGTTTTACACTCTGCATCGTGAACTTTTTCAAATTAGTTTTACACGTTCACCCTTACGCCTTTGCAATAATAAATATGGCCATTCCTCACGGGATCATTTCAACACGCATATTCTTGACTTAGATTTTTTAATATCAAAGTTTATATTCACAAGCTTGCTATCAGCGTCATGAGGCTAAGAAAATTCCTTCTGTAATTCACATCGCCAGCAGTGCTAAACATCGGCCCACCCTTGGGCCCCTTCAAGGCCAGTAAGAGCTGGGAAATGCTCAATTAAGGGAACGCACATCATTTAAATAACGTCTTTTGAGAAATTGCTGAAATCATAAAACTCACCGCACACGAGAAGTCAGTTTATTCACAGGTGGCTAAAACCTGGATTCAAACCCAAGCACCAGAAGCTCGACTTTGTCTTTGTCAGACTCGTGCAACCCCCTGAGACGCCCAGCCACCGCCTGCTCGTCTGCCCAATTCTTCCCGCTGCTTCGTGAAAGCGACGCTCTCTCTCTCTCGCTCCATGTCGCTCCATGTCGCTGTGCCCGCCCGTTCACGCGTTTCTTCACTCCTGTGCAATTCTGTCGAATTTCCTCCGTCTCATTCCTTCTGGTGGCCCTCGCATCCCGACCGCCTGCTTAGTCCTCGTCACAGTGATCACGGTTCCATCTGAGGTCGTCTCTTCTCGATGTGCGCGTTCCCGCCACGCGTTCAAGAATTATTCTGGGCGTGCATTTTTCGGACTCGTTTGTGCGGCGTTCCGAGCATTTTCCGTCACATACGACGGTGTTTTCGCTTCGTAATTATTGCCGACAGTGCATCCTAAGCCTTTCTCATTAGACACAAGGGCATTTTATCTTTACGACGGCATTAATTTTTGCAACAAAAAAAAACCCCACTCTCCTTAATTTATTAACATACTTAATTTAAATGACATATCAAAAATAACGAATAGCCGCATTAAATCAGTAATTAATTGTCTCTCTGCATAAATCTCCACATCCGTTTCCTGTGTAAACGCTCGCAGCGCCGTGGGCAATGCCACCCCGTGCAGAGGCGGGTTTTCAGTTTCTAGTTCCATGTATTACTGCAGGTATAACCCTGTGAGCCATGCGGCTCTTGACTCGGGTGCAACCGCAACAAACAAAAACATGAACGAGAAACATCTTAAAGTGACTACACGCAACAGGAAAATCCTGGGAAAAACAGCGAAGTCTTCCAGAAAAAAACACCGTATTTCATCGCTGTGTACAAAAATCCCAGTGGGATGCAAGTCAAACAATAACAACCATAAGACAATGTAGATTAAAGGGTGCTGGGTGTTAGACTCGACATCCACTGCTAGAGTGCACCGCACCGCCCTGCAGCCACTCACTCCACTGCTGGATGAGGGGGCCGTGACCGCACGCCGGGGAGCCAAATGATGTTGGAACACAGCACAGTGCCACAATGGCACTCTGCTGCGCTGCCCTCTGTTGCCCGCAAGGGCTCAGACATGCTTAGACCACAACTCAAAGTTAATTTTCTCAACTCTTAGAGTTGGGTGGTCTAAAACAACAAAACCCGTCACGTCACGCATCTCTTTGGAGCTGGTGGTCTGGATAAGACTGAGAGAGCATGTTGTACAGTACACGCAGTGCTGCACACCTTAGTGACTTGTTGTTGTTGTTATTGTTGTTGTTACGTCTCTGAGCTCTTGGCTCCGTGCTCGTGAGCGCGGCCACTGCATCAGAGGCCTCCGGCGAGTGTCGCGCGCGGCATCGCTGCGCAAAGCAGCCGTCAAATCATCTGTTGATCAATCGACCTGTCACTCGCTGGCCGCTGATCGAGGGCGATCAAAATGAAAGCAGCCCTTAAAGGGGTGCAAGTCTCGCTCGCTCTGCGTCTCTTGCTGGGTGCCACTGCCGCCACGTGTGTGTCCGTGTCGCCCTGGGCGGTGCTCTCCCCGCCGTGCCTCCAGATCGCGCGCGTTTAATGCGCGTTCCGTCCACGCCTGCTGGCTCCGAGCCGTATCCATCAGCGTCAGCAAGACGTCCCCGAACAATGAAGCGAGGGACAAGGCCACTCTGTCAGGGAGGCACCCAAACGCCGTCTGGGGAACTTTCGCCACCGGCTGCATCTTCCATCAGTTTTAGCCCGGCCACGTCGTGAGCGCGCCGTGGTGGGGACCATGAACATTTGCATGCGGGCTGGCGGGGACGGTGGCGCTGCGCTCAGCACTGAACCGCGCCAACCGGGGTGGTCAATGGTTGTGATGATTCAACGGTTGTGATTCAAAGGTTGGGATTCAACGGTTGGGATTCAACGGTTGTGATTCAAAGGTTGGGATTCAACGGTTGGGATTCAACGGTTGGGATTCAACGATTGGGATTCAACGGTTGTGATTCAACGGTTGGGATTCAACGGTTGGGATTCAATGGTTGGGATTCAATGGTTGGGATTCAATGGTGATGATTCAACAGTTGTGATTCAAAGGTTGGGATTCAACGGTTGGGATTCAACGGTTGGGATTCAACGGTTGGGATTCAACGGTTGTGATTCAACGGTTGGGATTCAACGGTTGGGATTCAACGGTTGGGATTCAACGATTGGGATTCAACGGTTGGGATTCAACGGTTGGGATTCAACGGCTGGGATTCAACGATTGTGATTCAATGGTTGGGATTCAACGTTTGGGATTCAACGGTTGGGATTCAACGGTTGGGATTCGCGGGGAATTCCCAACGTTACAGCCCGCCGTATCGTGACCGCGAAAGACCGCGCGGCATCATCGGTCGCCATCACGATCTCGATAATAATAATTCACTATGTAACACGATTTTTGTTCCTGGGTAGTGTTATTTTCTAATTGCTTATGCCTCAAAAGTATAGAAAATGGCTATTAATATTCCCCACAAACTTTGCTTTTGTGACCAGGACAGCAATATTTTGAAATCTACCTATTTTCAATGAGGCATAAGCAATTAGAAAATTACACTTATTACCCAGGAACAAAACATATATTTTTTTGTTACACAGTGTTATAATCATTCACGGGACTCCACAGAATCCCTCTCATCTCATTCAAAGGCTGTAGCCATGGAGTCAACATTGGGGGGGGAACAAATCTTCCACGGGGTCTAGGAACCCCCCCCCCCCCAAAAAATCTAAATTTTAAAACAAATTTCCTGTCATTTTCTGCCTAAAATATTTTTTTCACTATCACATGGGATGGAGTTTTTATTTTTTACAATAATGTCAAATAGTGTATTGTATTACATTACTCTGTTTTTAATTTTTTACCTTTTCTTGTCTCATTGTATGTAATGACAGAGATTAGGTTTTTATAAAGTACAACCATAACCACAAATATATAAACAGAAATCTATGGATTGTTATATGAAGACAAGTCCAGATATTGTGGCCAAGGTTTAGCAAATTTATTTATTTATTTACATAGCATAGAATATTTTTTTATATTGTTTATAGCAATATATTGGGGGGGACATTTTGAATATATTTATGATGACGACCTTGTCTCATTCCCGTTCGGCCCATGTGTCTTCCACTGCAGCAAGGCCAACTGGTGACATCACCGGTCAAACACCTCATCAGCGAGCCCACCGCCGTGGTTGATAAAGTAGTACTCAATTTTGACTTAAAACTTTTGTGACTGCAGGAATTCATATTCTTTGGTTCTTTCGGTAAAGTCACGTAGGTAGAATAATAAAAACTACGACGTTTCGATCACAACACAGGCGATCGTCATTATTATTATTATTTTTCTATCTACGTGACTTTACCGAAAGCACTAAATAAAGTGGTACTACTCTGTGGAGAGAAGTACGGCAGCTGTACTTTGGACAAACTCTTGTCACAGAAGTGTGGAATTTCATCCAGTCCACTAATGGAGACGACCACCCCTCATCGTTTACGAGCGCAGTTAGGAACTTTAAATTTCGAAGCATGTAATGGGATAGTTCTGTTTGTTTTTGCCCAGGCATATGTGAAGGGCACTCGCCGCTAATGTGGATTTACAAACCGTGGATCTTGCATTGCGTTCCATGAAATGTAATTCTCGGCACATTAGCTCGGGTAATCGTGAGCCCAATTGGAAAGCTGCCAATGATATTGCGAAACTCGCTCTCAAGCCGACAACCGCATAATCTGCAGGATGAATTACGACGCCCAACAGGACCCCGCGTGCACATCAGGTGCGAGTAGGCAGACATAAAACAAGGATTTATTTTGAATGGAGAGACAGATACATAAACATTTGAGAATCGGGTTTACTTTGTTTGACACTTATAAAGATCAATGCATCATTGCTTTGTCGAAACTCTAAATCATACGCGGTGTTTGTGAGTGCGGGAAAGATGACTTTTAAGTTAGCCGAACGTGTTCCTGCCATTACAACCACTTTACCCCGCATCAAACACAATGCCTGAAGCTGTATACACGAAGACGGTTACCGAGGGGCTCTCAGCGGTCTACAACTCACAGAGTCTCTACGTCCGCACGACTGTTGCTGGACAGAGTGCGATTCCCTGTCAACGCTGATGAGAAGATGCCGGCAATTTCACTTAAACCATCACAGGGGCGAGTGGACAGTCTTTGACGATGGGTGGCTTCTTCAAACGAAACCCGACTTTTCTACAATTGGCTCAAGATCGTCAAAAGATGAGAGCGCCACTGAACGCTTTGCAGCCTTTTGAAACCAGCGTGAATTATGTAACGAAATATAAGCGATGCATTGATTTATCAATTAATATTGATTTTCAAGATGATGATACGTGCATCGAAACCGCGTGTGTAATAATCAATGTTTTTCGACTTGTATGTTGCGTGAAATGCGTTCACGTGACCCCCGCAGCCTCTAGAGGTTGCTACATTCACAACAATGTTAAAAACAGCGAATGAATCTTGAATGAAATGGTGACCTGAATCACAACAATCGATAAAGTTGCGAGGTAGGTGAACCGCCCGCAAGGCTCCAAGTTCCGTCTCCTCCTCCTCATCATACTGCATCATACTGCATCATCATCATCATACTGCATCATCTTCATCATACTGCATCATCATCATCATCATCATACTGCATCATCATCATCATACTGCATCATACTGCATCATCATCATCATACTGCATCATCATCATCATACTGCATCATCATCATCATACTGCATCATCATCATCATCATACTGCATCATCATCATCATACTGCATCATACTGCATCATCATCATCATACTGGATCATCATCATCATACTGCATCATCATCATCATACTGCATCATCATCATCATCATACTGCATCATCATCGTCATACTGCATCATACTGCATCATCATCATCATCATCGTCATACTGCATCATCATCATCATCATACTGCATCATCATCATACTGCATCATCATCATCATCATCATACTGCATCATCATCATACTGCATCATCAGACAGCATCATCATCATCATCATACTGCATCATCATCATACTGCATCATCATCATACTGCATCATCATGCTGCATCATCATCATCATACTGCATCATCATACTGCATCATCATCATACTGCATCATCATCATACTGCATCATCATGCTGCATCATCATCATACTGCATCATCATACTGCATCATCATACTGCATCATCATCATACTGCATCATCATCATACTGCATCATCATGCTGCATCATCATCATCATACTGCATCATCATACTGCATCATCATCATACTGCATCATCATGCTGCATCATCATCATACTGCATCATCATACTGCATCATCATCATACTGCATCATCATACTGCATCATCATCATCATACTGCATTATCATACTGCATCATACTGCATCATCATCGTCATCATACTGCATCATCATCGTCATACTGCATCATCATACTGCATCATCATCATACTGCATCATCATACTGCATCATCATACTGCATCATACTGCATCATCATACTGCATCATCGTACTGCATCATACTGCATCGTCATCAACCCTCTGTCAATGCAATGCTGGATGTGGGGGGCCTCCCTCGCCTTGTCGTCGCTGAGGTCCAACGAGGACTTGCAGACCCCTCTGGCGGGCCACGCGTTGACGCACGGGACCAGCCTCTGTCACTGCCGGCAGCGCGAGTGGGGAGGGGAGGGGGGGGTGCCCAGCTGCGGTGGAAGTGGCTGACCCCAGGCCGTAGCCATGGAGTCAACATTGGGGGGGGGGGGGGGGGTGGGACCAAATCTTCCAGGGGGTCTGGGGGTCCCCCCCTAGAAAAAAAATGTAAATTTGAAAACGAATTTCCTGCCATTTCCTGCATAAAACCTTCAAAAATTCACTAACACATAGCATGGACTTTTTATTTATTTTTAACAATAATGTCTAATAGTGTATTGTATTACATTGCTATTTTTTTCTTCTTTACCTTTTCTTGTTCCATTGTGTGTAATGGCAGAGATTAGGGATGAATAAAGTACAACCATCACCACAATCACATCAACAAAAATCTATTTTACAACAATATATTGGGGGGGTCATTTTGAGCATATTTAAATATTGGGGGGGGGGGATGTGTCCCCCCCCCCCATTATTTATTATAATTACGGCGTTGGGCTGACCCCACTCACGTTGGACACACAGCGATGTCGCGCACACGGCCCGCGCTCTACTACCCGATCAGCGCAGCTAGCACGCTCGCACTGACGGATCCACGTGTTGTTTGAGGGCCGTGTGAGATGCAGTCGCGGGTCGTGCCCGGCCCGCAGGTTCCTCTCCATTGAACATGGGGCCTCCCTTGCCAGTATATCAAAATACAACAATAGGTTTCGATTTCAAGCTTTCGTGACTGCAGGGATTCATCTTCTTGGTTCTGTCGGTAAAGTCACGTAGAAGGGAAATAATAAAATAATAAAAATAAAACATAATAAAATACAATTCTCACGACGTTTCGGCCACAACGCAAGCAGCCGTCCTCAGATGAAGAACAGGGCTGTCTTTCCGACAGCCCTGTTCTTCACCTGAGGACAGCTGTTGTGGCCGAAACGTCGTGAGAATTGTATTTTATTATGTTTTATTTTTATTATTTTATTATTTCCCTTCTACGTGACTTTACCGAATACAACAATAGGTTTTACCCTTTCTGGCAATAAAACGGTTGTGTTAAGATGTTAACACACTTAACAGAATCCCTTATTTCAAGGAATCCTGTCTGCATTAACCACCACACGGTACTTGTGGTGATCATGCAAACAAAAAGCATGCTCGGTAGTAAGTGATGATGATGCATTGCCTTTGAAACTGATTGGTCCACACCAGAGACAGCTTTCCTGAGAGCCTCGTCCCATGCTGCCCCGCGGCTCGTGTCCCCTACTCCGTCTGACACTGGCGCTACGCCCATTTTAAACCTTTATAAACAGTTGCATTTAGAGCAGCGGTCGGGAACCTATGGCTCGCGAGCCATATATGGATCTTCCGGTGACGGCATATGGCTCCCAGACAATTTTGAGTTGAAAAAATAATAATAAAATAAAAATAAAAACAGTTTGGAACTGATTTTAAAATACTTGTGATATTGCTTAATAATACTGTCATTTTAAAGTAAACAGAAATTAGTTTTGAAGATAAAATTTCTCGGGTCACGGGTCCCGTGACCAGAAGTCGCATTAAAAGTAAGACATATTTAATTTATTATACGTTAAAAATACTATATGGCTCTCAATGAAATATATTTAGAAATATTTGGCTTTTATGGCTCTCCCAGTCAAAAAGGTTCCCGACCCCTGGTTTAGAGGCTTAACCCCGCTTTTCTCTCCGCCTGATGGCGAGCGCTTGTGTTGCGATCGAAACGTCGTGAGTTTTTGGTTAACTTTTTTTTAGTATTTATTTAATTTCCCATTTACGTGACTTTACCGAAAGAACTACAGAGCCTCGTCTCAAAGTGTTAGACCAGAGAACGCCAAAGGGCGAACAGCACAAAGGCAACGCACTGTCAGAGCATTTATCGCTCGGGGTGAGCAGCTACATTATGGGACCTTTCTTACCAGCATCAAAATACAACAATAGGTTTTACAATAGGTCTTACAATAGGTTTTACACTTTCTGGCCTAACACTCTGAGGCTATGCTCTAAAGAAAGCTGTCTCTGGTGTGGACCGATCAGTTTCAAAGACAATGCACATATCTTATCAGAGCATGCTTTTTTAATTTGCATGATCAACACAAATACCGTGTGTGGGTTAATGCAGACCGGATTCCTTGGAAAAGGATTCTGTTTGGTGTTCTAACATCTTAATACAACTGTTTTATTTCCAGACAGGGTAAAACCTGTTGTTATATTCTCTCCCTTGGTTCACGGTTTGCAGTCATAGCGATGAATCACTCTCCACCATGGATCCAACGTAATGCATTTTTGATTGATTGACACGCAGCAGTTACTTGTAAATAATAAAGCTCTACCCAGGCAAAGATTTATATTTTCAATATGGAATACTATATTGATCATTGATTATGGCCTATCACTCATTGGTTAATGGGTGCAGCACATGTTTTACCAATGGGCTTTCACCCAAATCAAAATGAAATAAGTTTTTTGGTCGAACGCATAAACTATTCATGGTAATTCCTTGCGGCATTTTATATTATTTATTTACTCGTATCTTCTCACAAATATGCAAGGGTCATCGTCATCATCACCAGCTGTAGTTAAGCTACTGCTGGATGAATGCCTCCCCCAATCTGTTGCCATCGCTCGCTACCGTGCGATATAATATTCCACCGGGTACCTGCACACGAGCTAATGTCATCACTTCGTCTCCCCCCGGTGGATGTATTCTTGGACGCGTTCTGTTCCTTGACTGCGGCTATAATGAATCGTGACCATCGGGCCAACCATCCCTGCCAACGGCCTGTCCTGCCCAAGCCCTTGCACCACCCACTTTTCTTCACAACTGCAATGAGGCCATTGACCCCGCATGCATCTCTTCCACGCTTCTCTGCACACCTTTCAGTTAGTTACCCTTCGATGTGTTTCTGTGGACGCGGCCATGTTTCTGAACCGTGCGTCATACCAGGCCGCGCGCCCTCATGGAGCCTGAGTGGCGATACAAGGCAGCAAACCAGGAGCACAAGATACACAAGCTGCGTTGCTACAGCTACGGAATCAAGCGACAGTAAATCCACAGACCTTTCTCAATCAACTGTCGGTTGAAAGCCTCACCCACACCGTGCTGGTCACGGCGGTTGTCTGACCAGACTTCACCGTGCTGATCAGGGCCAGATGGTCATGGGGGTGCCCAGAGCCTGTTCAGATATCGGGGCGCTAACCACTCCACTTCCACTCCACCGCGAACAGTACTGGACATGATTTTGAAATGTGGGGAACTATGGTGCATGCCCCAATGGGTGATGGGAATTGCTCATCTCCATTGATCTACCTGAGGCAGTGGTGGAAATTCCACACTTCCGAGACAGGGACCAGTCCCACGATAGGGTGACCACTAAATGACATAATCTCGGAGTGGTTATAACATGCGTGTGACTGGCAATCATTTGCCGGTACAATTTTACTCGCGTGATCCTCTGTGTTTTCTATCGCTTATGTCGTGCTGTTCATCATGGTAACGGAATCTGTTTTGTGCGGTTTTGCTGCCTACAGATCTGCTTGTTTAGGCACAATATTGTCTTACACTGTTTTTGATTAATTATTTCTTCCAGACTCTCCTTGCAAAACGAAAACGTTGTTGCGTTTCTAATCCGGTTGTAAATAATGCTCACCGAAAGTTAATTTAATTAGCTTCACATTGAAACGCATACTCAGAGAGAATACGTAAATATATATTTCATATTTATTTTTCTGAAACTCCCCTCCCACAATTCGCACTGTGGGGAAACGTGGCCGTTTAAGGGTGGAAATCCGATGCATCCCAACTGAAAATCCCATATGGACGACATTCGGAACTAAATAAATTTCCCTGAATCCTCTGATTTCCTGAAACTGGTGCACAGAAGCGGGCAATTGCAGATGCGCCAAATTCCACGGCTCATTCTCCAGGGCTGTGCCTCGTAACAACAACCCACGCCGCGACACAGAGCCACGGCATTCACCTTTACAATGCCGACAGACGCCCACGCTACCCCCAGAGCTTGGCAATCTCTACTGCTAGCCACGGTCACACGCTGCACCAGCTAGCGCAGGGCTGTAGGCAACGATCAGGGGTTTCATAGGTTTGGATCCCTTCTCTGCAGCTCGCGTGTGGAGACAACGGCGACCGGGCGTAGTGCTGGCCACTCCATTCCCTCGCGTGGCGTTCCGGTCTTTATAGGTTCTCGGTGACTTCACAAGCTATGCGGGGGATCTTTGTCAGTGTGGAAGAGTAGGCCTAAAATTACCCGCGAGAGGGGCTCTCGGCCATCCATTTATCTCGGCTCAATAAAACAAGTGTCACATTTTGGGCAATTGTTGTCCTTCGGAGAGAGACTCCTTCCATGAGAAGGCAGAATGTTAACCACGGCTGTGAATACAAAGTGTAAGAATGTGTTTGCATGTTATGCCCTAAAATTCTAGCGCCGACGCGACTCCCTCCAGCCACTGGAGGCTGCTCAATTCACCGCAATGTTAAACTACATTCTGTTACTTAATCTATGCTTTTTATTGCATCTATGTATGCAATACAAGCAGGGTAATGTCACGTAGAATTATTTTCAGTAGAATGCATTTATAGATTTCTTTGATTATTTTCCACAAATTCAGCATTGGGTTGTCAAACTCTGAATTAGAGGCGCTGTGATGGCAACTGTCGACTGCTGCTCGTCTATTCACCCGGCCTGCGGACACCGTCACTGCCCCCCTCTCGCTCTTACAATGATTGAAACCCGTTATAAAATAAGTATCCAGTGACAATAAAAGCCAATTAAGAGGTAAGTGCTAAGAAATCGGCGATCATCCTGCAGTGGATGGACCGAGGCTTATGATGATAAGACCGTGCCTTGCGGATCGAGCCGTGCCTAGGGTACGACGAATCGGGGTGACGGCCCCGGGCCCCGCGCTTTGGGGGACCCCGCACTTTGACGTCACGGCGTCAGAAGCGATACCTCCAGTTGAGTTTGACGGCGTCCGGGGCCCCGCAGTGGGATTTGCCCCGGGCCCGGCACTCCGCTGCCGACGACCCTGTTTGTGGAAGAGACACGAAGTTTTGGAAATCCTCGTTGAGCCCTCGTTACCCGTGACACGGGGCCAAATGTGCGCCCGAGCTCCCCGACTGGACAAAAAACAAAAGAGTTACGACTCGAAGGGCCAAATAATAGGAGGAGACCAAGGTTCAAGGGAAACCCCGAGCCGTGAAAAGGAGAACACGCGCCGGATAATAGTGAAGGGCTCCCGGAAAAACAGAGATAGTGGAAGGCACAATGGGATGGGCGGCCAATGTGCAAAGTGATGGCTTAAGGGCCCAAGAGATACAAGCGGTGGACAAAGAGAAGCTTGTAAAACCACCGTGTCAGCCTCGCCGCCAGAGATACGCTAAAGTTCCTGCCCAGGCGTCAATTTCGCCGCGTGTTTAAATACACGCGGCGGCTAAACAGCCCTGAGCGTCAGTGACCTCCCCGTTGTTCGCAATCAGTTGCATGGTAATAATCAGGGGTCATCGATTAATATTGATTCTTAAGCCAAACAATACGGGCGACAAATTGTGTGTGTGTGTGTGTAAGATTTATCAACGTGTTTTTTTTTGTTCTTCATATGCTCTATTCTAATGTGTTCAAAGTGATCCTGTAGCCACTAGAGGCCGCTATTTTTCACCAGGATGATACGTACGGAATAGACGTTTTTAAAAAAATAGAATCGGCGGCATAGCTCCCGCCATGCAAATGTGGAATTTCCACAATTGGTTCAGGGCCACCAAGAGAGGTTGGAGGGCCCAGGCAGCAGAGCCGTGCTGTGACATTCTCGTAAATCTCACCGGGGGAAAAAAAAAACCTGTCTCCGATCGTATGCATCGTTGTAAGTTAATTACGTAAAACGTCAGCAGAGCATCGCTGGGTCAGCAGGACATTTAAATTAGAGACTCGGGTATTTTGTTTAAATGTAGACACTAAAGAGGCTTGTAACAAAGGCAATGCATATGTTTCCTGTCTTAAAATTATTAAATGGAGAAGTGTTACGCAAAATTGTATCAACTGGATAGGTTGTAACGTCTGAGTGTAATTGCTCCTGACCATGCTTCCACCGCACTTGATTAATTGCACTCTTATTCTTGATTCTTTCGGTAAAGTCACATAAAACCAAGCATATGAATCCCTGCAGTCACGAAAGCTTTAAATCAAAATTTTATTTGCACTCTGTGTTATCGTCGGATTTCGATCTATCATTGTTTAATGTTACAGTATGGTTTTGATATCTTTGGATAAGCCTCGTGCCGTTTTTGTTTGACTGTTATTTTGTCTTCAGCTCCTCGTGTAAAAGCCACCTTATGCACCGTAGACCACACTCAGACACGTGACACATGCAGCCTGAGGTCTCTGATCAAAACTGTGCAGTGCGCTGTGATACAAAGTTCAACAAAACAACGCCGGTACTAGATCTAGGTACACATACATTCCTGCCACCCCAAAAACACAGACGCCAATTCCCGGACTGTCTGGATCGAACCTTGACAGGTGCCCATCTAATTCCCTGAATAGACACTTGGAGAAAACACTTCAAGAAAATGAGGTTTTTTTAAATCCTTTATATTAAGTTCGCGTGCTTGCTTGCTTGCTTAGGACCGTGCAAATCTTTCAGTCGTTTTTTAACCCACTTCCCGTGATCCAATCGAGCTGACATTTCCACACAGACTCGTTGTGCCAGACAATTATTGTTCGTGAAAAAAAATTCCCAAAATTTTACACTTTTTAGGCAAAAAAAAATTATTTTACATATATTCAAATAGGACTCATTCATGGCTTTGGCTGAACGTCAGAGTGTAAGAGCCCAGAGCGTAACCCCTCCACAGGCCGTGGCGGAGTAGCGCAGTTGGTAGCGCCCTCGCTTCCCATGCCAAAGGTCGCGGGATCGATCCCCGCGTCCTCCACAGGTGAATATATTTTTAAATCCTTTATATTAAGTTCGCTGCCACGCATATAAAGGATTTATAGTGAAAAACTTTGTTTTTACGGGTTATACTTTTTGACCATTCAGGAGAGATTGCGAGCATAAAGTCATCGATCACGTGACTAGACTTTAAAACAAACTGTCCCACCACAATGTCTTCTTGACCATATTTCTTGGTGTTTACAAAAAAAAATGCTCGTGCGTGCTTTGCTTTAGTCATGTTGTGTCAGTGCTTCTCTCACTCGTTTGCTATCATGGTGACGTAATGGTAACGGTGTTGCAGAGTTTCAAACACCTTCATAATTCGACCTCGCTACACTTTTGGGATTGAAGGGAAACAGTTTCCTAAATATCAAGGGATTCGATGACAATTTGGGTGTGATGGGTCACTGAGTAAAAGGTAAAAGTGCAGCCCTGCAAGTGCCTGCTCACAGCACTGCTGGCTGAAGGGCCTCCACTCGAGCGGGCTACAGAGAGCCCATTCTAGAGGGTGTGTGGCCAAGACTTTCACGCTGGCTAGACATCGTGGAAGAGGTGGGATTACCCACCCTTCACCTCACCTCACGTGACCTGCTGAAGGGCTTACCAATTATACTGTTTGGGTGGGCAGGGGCGGATCGGTGCGATTTCGGAAACTTGCCCCATCGCTTCAACTACAGGCCTCCAGAGTGTCCAGTGTGCTCGCCATCGCAGCATGCCGCGGTGGCTAGGAGATGTTATCTGCCTCGCCTGATGTACAGGAGGTCGTGGGTTCGATACCGACCCTGACGCCTGCGTATTTGGAGTTTGCGTGTTCTCCTCGTGGTCGCGTCGATTCTTCTCCAGGTCCTCCGGGTTTTCCCTTCACATTTATAAACACGCGTTTTGAGTATTTGGTATATTATGCATTTCTACGTGATTCGCCACTTCGTCGATCTATTATCTGTGGCATGGTTGCTTCTGAAAAAAGAGCCATGTAGCTCAGTGAGCCTTACCTGGTAATATAAAATTAAACGAGTTTCACAGTTTAAAACCCGGTCAGAGATCCGCACTTGCGCTGGCCAGACCCAGACAACGGGCTGCCCTGGGAAGTCATGGGGGTACAAGCATGGTAACCTATTGCTATAAAACGAATTTACCAGTCATTAAATAGCACAATCCAATCTCAGAATCTAATCAGATTACTGTTACTTAGCATGTAGCAGTTCATTTCTTTCCATGATTACTTTAGGCATAAAAAGAGATTTGAAAAAAAAAACAATTAAATTGGAAAATGACTGTGCCACCAGCGTGGATGAATGTGATAACAGCAGCAGCTGACGCGTATAGATCACGACACGACGCATACAAGCGGAGCAAAGCGCCGTTATTTATGAAGATACCGCCGATGCGCATTGAATTAAAGAACGTAACCATAAGATACATGGGGGGGGGGGGACCAGATTAGGCTACTTTGAAAACCCCAAACACGATTATTTACACGACTTTCCTCCTCAAACCTCCAAGGGGTTCACCTTCACTGCATGGCCATGCACGGGAGAGATCTGTGGCGTTGCTGCTGCTACGCACGAGGTCCTGTCTCCCTGCTAAAGGCATTGCTTCCCATTCTAAGTCCTGACAGGCAGGTCTAGCTTTGTCGGTACAATGCTAGGACAGAGTGCACGGTAGACTGACTCACACCATGACGATCAGCGATTCATTTCCCTGCGTGTTCTATTTTCTGGGGCTCCCAGAAAATAGAACAACCAACCACTCTCCGGCCCCAACGATCGTGTGGTGTTGTTTAGGGGGGGTGGCATATTCTAGAGCTCAGCCCCGCACAGCTCTGCACGGAATTAAACTCTAATCCCGTTTCGTCATTCTGTCGAGCGTCCATACATTTGTTTCAATACTCTTCGTATTCTTCCACGCTCACTGTGCACCCGCCCGCTCCCTGTAAACGAGGTCACGGTGCGGGGATGGCCTTTCAGGTGTCCCCAACCTGCGCGAATCGTCCAACCAAAAAAGCTTCCGCCGATTTCCGGGGGGGGGGGTCACGAACGCCACAAGCACCGCACACGAGCGCGGCCAGGCCGCCACGATGACCGATATACTTAGCGCGGGCGGAAATAAATACATGAAGTGTGAGCAGGACAAGGCTACCACGACGCGGATTTATGGCATTAAGCCCGACTTTGGCTAATCGCATTTTCCTATCGAGTTGGCAGCGATGAATGAGCCGGCGTTGGCGCAGTGGGAACCGCGCGAGGACAGCAGAGGCGGGCGTGCGGGTAGCTAAGTGATGGCTCTATTCGCCTGGGCCCTCTTCTCGCCGGGGTCGCTTCGTTCAGAGCGAGGAGGCAGAGGCGTGCCGCCTCCCGCTGCCGACACCGGGGGTCCCGACGCGAACGCGATTTGCCCCCCCAGATTCGTCCGACCAAGGTCACTCACTCGTGCAATGCACGTGCACACATGCATCGAGAGCACTTGTAATAAATCCATTGGCACTGTATGTGGCATGTGCTATGAAGGAAGGGCCATTGCCCGAAACGTTACCGAGTACAGGCACTGTATATATGTTTCCTTTTAAAGCCACGGTGTTACTGACGAATGTTGTTTTTGTTTTATTTGTGCTCGTGCACCACCGCCAACACGCTGTCGCCAAGCCACGTGTTCACTCTCCGGCAAAGGGGCAGCCCTGCAATTGCCCACGCCACTGTTAGCGGAAGGGCGGTGTGCTCACCACTGCCCCCCTACAGGGTGCCACGGCCTTCACGTGCACGCTGCCCTGGAGAGTCGTGCCAGTAGCTCCACACTCGACCCCACCACGCGTCTCCTGCTGATGCTCCTGCTGCTGTTGTGGAGTGACCCGTGCAGCCAGCTGTGGCTGCAGGGTTTTGGTGGTACATGTTGTTTATGTTGTTTATTGTGAAAATTCGGTCACAGTTCCTATGATCACTGTTCCATTGCTTTTATGGCTTTATTTTGGTGATTTCGAAAAGTTTTTTGGGTTGGCCATGTTTGTTTGTTGTAGTACGGAGTTAGAATGATGGCTTTAATCTAAGTTGTCTTGTGGTTGTTGTTGTTTGAATTGCATCCCACTGGGATTTTTGCACACAGCGTTGATGTACGGTGCTTTTTCTGTAAGATATTTGCAGTTTTTTCCTGGATTTTTCTGTTTGCGCATAGTCACTTTAAGATGTTTTCTTGTTCATGTTTTTGTTTTTTTGCGATTGCACCCGATTCAAGAGCCGAATGGCTCACAGGGCCATAACAAAGTGAATGAAACTGAAAACTGAAAACGTGGCCGGCCGCTCGACCTGCTGGTGGGCAGAAGCGGAGAGAGTTAAGCAAAGTTGCCATCGCTTCAACTGCAGTGCCGGGAACGCCGAACGGTGTGCGGCATCACCCATTTACAAATGCACAGCGCTGAGTCGCTCCGATGCTGAACGAAGGCGTTGTTGGGCATGGTGCGTTGTGTGGCACATTAGAAATGGATCACTCTTTTAAATATATCGTTGTACAGCAAGGGAGAAGAGTGTGGTTCTGTGAAAGTCCTGATGTGCTGTGCGGTGCATCAATGCATGTGTGTACAGCAGCATGTGAATAACCGCACTTGGACACCAGTCACATGGTTAATGGCGACTCGGAATAATTACTGTTTGTAACACACGTGCTGTTGCATTTTACAGAGTGACGGTGCTGTTCTTCACAAGATTGCTATTAACCACAATAAATGTGCTTGCTCTCGATTTGGAGCACCTGCCCACGTCTTTCATTTCGAGTGTGCAACAGTTGTTTGACCATACTTCACCATGCTGGTCAGTACGGGTTGGTGAAGGGGAGGACCCAGAACGTGTTCAGATATGACTCGCCACTGATGTTGGCTGTGGTAAGGAATCAAACTCGTGTCGACGGGTTCGGGGAGCACACTGCTGCTGCTGCATGTAGGGGGTTGTGCTCGTTTCGAATGCTGTACCCCTCGTCCTTAAAACTTCCCTGCAGGCAATGGCACTCTGTGAAAGCGGTGGCTACAGAGGAAAGCGCTAAAACATTTAATGGGGCCATCGAGTTCGGTGGGAACCGTGTATAGAGGCTTTGAAAAACAATGTTAATAAATCTAGAAGTTCTTCCTTTTTATAATGAGGTATCTATTAACGGATCGCCCTGTACAGTATTATGTGCATGTTATTTATATTCAGTTGTTACTGACAAATTACTTTCTAAGGGGGGTGTATAATTTGCGTAATATAAATTCCATGTTCTCCACAATGACGCACACAAATTCAATTTCATTGCACACAGCTTACCCTTTTCAGATCGATACATTATTAACGGCGAGCTCAATATATAAAGCAGAATCACACACACACCGAGAGCGACTCCGCTTGCGTCCTGGTCCACGCCCTGCGTGATTAATCTTCATCGGTGGAGATGGCATTCACATGCTAATAGGGCAGAGCCTTTATCGATACATTTATGGGTATGAAAAAATATTTTTCCACCAGATTTCTATTTTTGGACTTCTACATTTCCCGTTTGTATACAAACAACAATCCCTGGTCACACCACAGACACCAGGTCACAGCACAGACACCAGGTCTCAACACAGACACCAGGTCACAGCACAGACACCAGGTCACACCACAGACACCAGGTCACACCACAGACACCAGGTCACAGCACAGACACCAGGTCTCACCACAGACACCAGGTCTCACTACAGACACAAGGTCACAGCACAGACACCAGGTCACAGCACAGACACCAGGTCTCACCAGACACCAGGTCACAGCACAGACACCAGGTCTCACAACAGACACCAGGTCTCACCACAGACACCAGGTCTCACCACAGACACCAGGTCACAGCACAGACACCAGGTCACAGCAGAGACACCAGGTCACAACACAGACACCAAGTCACACCACAGACACCAGGTCACACCACAGACACCAGGTCACACCACAGACACCAGGTCTCACCACAGACACCAGGTCACACCACAGACACCAGGTCTCACCACAGACACCAGGTCACACCACAGACACCAGGTCACACCACAGACACCAGGTCTCCCCACAGACACCAGGTCTAACCACAGACACAAGTTCACACCACAGACACCAGGTCACACCACAGACACCAGGTCACAGCACAGACACCAGGTCTCACCACAGACACCAGGTCACACCACAGACACCAGGTCACACCACAGACACCAGGTCTCACCACAGACACCAGGTCACACCACAGACACCAGGTCACACCACAGACACCAGGTCACACCACAGACACCAGGTCTAACCACAGACACAAGTTCACACCACAGACACCAGGTCACACCACAGACACCAGGTCACAGCACAGACACCAGGTCTCACCACAGACACCAGGTCACACCACAGACACCAGGTCACACCACAGACACCAGGTCTCACCACAGACACCAGGTCACAGCACAGACACCAGGTCACAC
Source organism: Lethenteron reissneri (assembly GCF_015708825.2). Lineage (NCBI taxonomy): Eukaryota > Metazoa > Chordata > Hyperoartia > Petromyzontiformes > Petromyzontidae > Lethenteron > Lethenteron reissneri. The sequence continues at coordinate 10,672,259 of NC_083833.1, forward strand.
CACAGACACCAGGTCACAGCACAGACACCAGGTCTCACCACAGACACCAGGTCACACCACAGACACCAGGTCACACCACAGACACCAGGTCACAGCACAGACACCAGGTCACAGCACAGACACCAGGTCTCACCACAGACACCAGGTCACACCACAGACACCAGGTCACACCACAGACACCAGGTCTCACCACAGACACCAGGTCACACCACAGACACCAGGTCTCACCACAGACACCAGGTCACAGCACAGACACCAGGTCTCACCACAGACACCAGGTCACAGCACAGACACCAGGTCTCACCACAGACACCAGGTCACAGCACAGACACCAGGTCACAGCACAGACACCAGGTCTCACCACAGACACCAGGTCACACCACAGACACCAGGTCTCACCACAGACACCAGGTCACACCACAGACACCAGGTCTCACCACAGACACCAGGGCTCACCACAGACACCAGGTCACACCACAGACACCAGGTCTCAGCACAGACACCAGGTCACACCACAGACACCAGGTCACACCACAGACACCAGGTCTCAGCACAGACACCAGGTCACACCACAGACACCAGGTCACAGCACAGACACCAGGTCTCACCACAGACACCAGGTCTCACCACAGACACCAGGTCTCACCACAGACACCAGGTCTCACCACAGACACCAGGTCTCACCACAGACACCAGGTCACACCACAGACACCAGGTCTCAGCACAGACACCAGGTCACACCACAGACACCAGGTAACACCACAGACACCAGGTCTCAGCACAGACACCAGGTCACACCACAGACACCAGGTCACACCACAGACACCAGGTCTCACCACAGACACCAGGTCTCACCACAGACACCAGGTCACACCACAGACACCAGGTCACAGCACAGACACCAGGTCTCACCACAGACACCAGGTCACACCACAGACACCAGGTCTCACCACAGACACCAGGTCTCACCACAGACACCAGGTCACAGCACAGACACCAGGTCACACCACAGACACCAGGTCACACCACAGACACCAGGTCTCACCACAGACACCAGGTCACACCACAGACACCAGGTCTCACCACAGACACCAGGTCACACCACAGACACCAGGTCTCACCACAGACACCAGGTCACAGCACAGACACCAGGTCACACCACAGACACCAGGTCACACCACAGACACCAGGTCTCAGCACAGACACCAGGTCTCACCACAGACACCAGGTCTCAGCACAGACACCAGGTCTCACCACAGACACCAGGTCACACCACAGACACCAGGTCACACCACAGATACCAGGTCACACCACAGACACCAGGTCACACCACAGACACCAGGTCTCACCACAGACACCAGGTCACACCACAGACACCAGGTCTCAGCACAGACACCAGGTCTCACCATAGACACCAGGTCACACCACAGACACCAGGTCACAGCACAGACACCAGGTCTCACCACAGACACCAGGTCACAGCACAGACACCAGGTCTCCCACAGACACCAGGTCACAGCACAGACACCAGGTCTCACCACAGACACCAGGTCACACCACAGACACCAGGTCACAGCACAGACACCAGGTCACACCACAGACACCAGGTCACAGCACAGACACCAGGTCACACCACAGACACCAGGTCACAGCACAGACACCAGGTCACACCACAGACACCAGGTCACAGCACAGACACCAGGTCACACCACAGACACCAGGTCACAGCACAGACACCAGGTCACACACAGACACCAGGTCACACCACAGACACCAGGTCACAGCACAGACACCAGGTCACACCACAGACACCAGGTCACAGCACAGACACCAGGTCACACCACAGACACCAGGTCACACCACAGACACCAGGTCACACCACAGACACCAGGTCACAGCACAGACACCAGGTCACACCACAGACACCAGGTCACACCACAGACACCAGGTCACACCACAGACACCAGGTCACACCACAGACACCAGGTCACAGCACAGACACCAGGTCACACCACAGACACCAGGTCACAGCACAGACACCAGGTCACACCACAGACACCAGGTCACACCACAGACACCAGGTCACACCACAGACACCAGGTCACAGCACAGACACCAGGTCACACCACATACACCAGGTCACAGCACAGACACCAGGTCACACCACAGACACCAGGTCACACCACAGACACCAGGTCACACCACAGACACCAAGTCACAGCACAGACACCAGGTCACACCACAGACACCAGGTCACAGCACAGACACCAGGTCACACCACAGACACCAGGTCACAGCACAGACACCAGGTCACACCACAGACACCAGGTCACACCACAGACACCAGGTCACACCACAGACACCAGGTCTCACCACAGACACCAGGTCACAGCACAGACACCAGGTCACACCACAGACACCAGGTCACAGCACAGACACCAGGTCACACCACAGACACCAGGCCACAGCACAGACACCAAGTCACACCACAGACACCAGGTCTCACCAGACACCAGGTCGCAGCACAGACACCAGGTCACACCACAGACACCAGGTCACACCACAGACACCAAGTCACACCACCTACTCCTGGTCACAGCAACAACCAAGCATTGAGGTGGTGCTCAACCCCCGTTTACATTCCAAATTCCTATAACCGGAGTGAGTCTATCCATAGTAAAACTGCTGTTGACTTCCCCACAAAGTGTTACTCGTTTTATAGACCCCTGAGGGGTGATGAGTCAAACCCCAGCAGAGATTTCTACTCGAGACCTTCTGAGAACCGAGACGGAGGTGAACTACCACCCCCTCCATGTGTCATCCTCCCCCCGTGTCACTCTCCCCCCGTGCCACCCTCCCCCCGTGCCACCCTCCCCCCGTGACACCCTCCCCCCGTGCCACCCTCCCCCCGTGCCACCCTTCCCCCGTGCCACCCTCCCCCCGTGCCACCCTCCCCCGTGCCACCCTCCCCCCGTGTAACTCTCCCCCCGTGCCACCCTCCCCCCGTGTCACTCTCCCCCCGTACCACTCTCCCCCCGTGTCACCCTCCCCCCGTGTCACCCTCCCCCCGTGCTACCCTCCCCCCGTGTCACTCTCCCCCCGTGCCACTCTCCCCCCGTGTCACCCTCCCCCCGTGTCACCCTCCCCCCGTGCCACCCTCCCTCCGTGCCACCCTCCCCCCGTGCCACCCCCCCCCGTGCCACCCTCCCCCCGTGCCACCCTCCCCCCGTGCCACCCTCCCCCCGTGTCACCCTCCCCCCGTGCCACCCTCTCCCCGTGCCACCCTCCCCCCGTGCCACCCTCCCCCCGTGCCACCCTCCCCCCGTGCCACCCTCCCCCCGTCCCACCCTCTCCCCGTGCCACCCTCCCCCCGTGCCACCCTCTCCCCGTGCAACCCTCTCCCCGTGCCACCCTCCCCCCGTGCCACCCTCCCCCCGTGCCACCCTCCCCCCGTGCCACCCTCCCCCCGTGCCACCCTCTCCCCGTGCCACCCTCCCCCCGTGCCACCCTCCCCCCGTGTCACCCTCCCCCCGTGCCACCCTCTCCCCGTGTCACCCTCCCCCCGTGCCACCCTCCCCCGGTGCCACCCTCTCCCCGTGTCACCCTCCCCCCGTGCCACCCTCCCCCCGTGCCACCCTCTCCCCGTGCCACCCTCCCCCCGTGCCACCCTCCCCCCGTGTCACCCTCCCCCCGTGCCACCCTCTCCACGTGCCACCCTCTCCCCGTGCCACCCTCCCCCCGTGGCACCCTCCCCCCGTTTCACCCTCCCCCCGTGCCACCCTCCCCCCGTGTCACTCTCCCCCCGTGCCACCCTCCCCCCGTGTCACCCTCCCCCCGTGTCACTCTCCCCCCGTGCCACCCTCCCCCCGTGCCACCCTCCCCCCGTGTCACCCTCCCCCCGTGCCACCCTCCCCCCGTGCCACCCTCCCCCCGTGCCACCCTCCCCCCGTGCCACCCCCCCCGTGCCACCCTCCCCCCGTGCCACCCTCCCCCCGTGTCACCCTCCCCCCGTGCCACCTGCCCCCCGTGCCACCCTCCCCCCGTGTCACCCTCCCCCCGTGTCACTCTCCCCCCGTGCCACCCTCCCCCCGTGCCACCCTCTCCCCGTGCCACCCTCCCCCCGTGTCACCCTCCCCCCGTGCCACCCTCCCCCCGTGCCACCCTCTCCCCGTGCCACCCTCCCCCCGTGCACCCTCCCCCCGTGCCACCCTCCCCCCGTGCCACCCCCCCCGTGCCACCCTCCCCCCGTGCCACCCTCCCCCCGTGCCACCCTCCCCCCGTGCCACCCCCCCCGTGCCACCCTCCCCCCGTGCCACCCTCCCCCCGTGCCACCCTCCCCCCGTGCCACCCTCTCTCTCTGCTCTCGTCGCCTCCTGTTGGGTCGCGAGCTATTTCGTGATTTCGAGGTTTCACAAAACTCCTCTTATTTTTTGCGGAACAAATCTTCGTTTCTTTGAACCAACCATTTCCTTCTGGCTACGTAATCCACAAATCCTACTGTTTCTCTAATTTCATTGTAATTGTACTCTGATCAGTGTACGAAACAAGGAGTTTCTAGAGCGAACTTGTGTTGCAGGCGATTCCACTGCAGCATTAAACAATTTATTCGCGTTTGTTCAATGTTTGCATTTCTCATTCGACGCAGCTCTTTGCGCTGATTCATGGTTTGCTTCGTTGCTGTACATTGTTTGGCTTTTGTCGTTTTGGTGATCTTCATTGCTCTTGGGAATGAGACAAACCTGGTCTCTAGAGTACCTAACTGGTTAAACAAATCGATTTGATTTCACATCGCAGCGCTGGAGAATGGGTGGCTGGCTCCGTCTGCTGGCCATCTCGCGTGCGTGTTCACTTTTGCACAGAACGCTTTTGCCTCCCAGAAGCACAAGCACTCGTCAATAACACCGCGACCTAAAAAATGAACACTTACTACTTCATGGCGGACGTTTGTGCAATGACCCCTTCTTCTTGGCACGTACAACATCTTCAATCTCAAATAAATCTCGTAAATCATTGCGCGTGTGGAATTGTAGCACAAACCAAAGACGACTGCGCACGACCTCTAAACAACGATGTCGACGATGATGATGAGAGATGGGGCTGATGACAATGATCGTGATGTTGTTGATGACAGCCCAATTGATGACGAAGATCCAGCAACCCACAAACGAGGAAGCCCAACCAGCACCGCCTCATTCCTTCACGACCTGCCAACTCTCGTGTCCATCACGTGACGCACCTCCCATGAGCACGTTTGGCTGCTTACTGTGCGAAAGAATTCCAGCATGTATACATACGTCTGTACATGTGTGTATGTGGTGTTCTTCGTGTTTGTAAGTGATCAGAATCTGCGTTGCTGGATCAAGGCATCGCTCCCACCATCCAGGTCACCTCTGCACGTGGCCTGCTCTGATCACTCCATCGATGCGGTGGTCAGACACCTTTAGGCTTATTTTCTCCATTAGCCATCTCGTTCAGCGGCTATCAACCTTTCTGGCGTTGTGTCTCCCCCCGTACTTTTATCAGCAGTACGTATTATGATATCTCCAATTAGAAATCGATCAATAAACCACGTGTTGCTATGTATTCTGTCTCAGTGAAACACCCATGACCAATCTCGACACGCCTATTTCTGGGAACATTTCAGGTCCATGTTCCATTTTCTATGCCCATTTGTGCTCATACTTCCATTGTTTGTCATGCCATTCCATCATTCGCATGACGCATTCTCTGACTTTTTTTCCATTTTCCCCTCTAACGATTTACAGCAGAACTGCAATAATCCATGCATCCTATAATTCGCGGCTCCTTTCGTCGTCCGCTGGGGGTGGTGATCCGTAAAATCTGAATTTTTGTGCTGCAGATTTTTGGATCCGTTCCAGAAATGGATTCCTCCTATAACACTAAGTAACACGATTTTTGTCCCTGGGTAGTGTTATTTTAAAATTGTTTATGCCTAAAAAGTATAGAAAATGGCTATGATTCCCCACAAACTCTTCTTTTGTGACCAGGACTTTATGTGAAGGAATGGCACAAATGCACACCACGTTCTCATTGAAAAGAGGTACATTTCAAAATATCAATGTCCTGGTCACAAAAGCAAAGTTTGTGGGGAATAATAGCCATTTTCTGTACTATCGAGGCATAAGCAATTAGGAAATAACACTTACTACCCAGGAAAAAAAACGAATCTTGTTACACAATGTAATCAGCGAGGCACTGTCCTGGATAGGGTGTTTTAAAATTATGAACCCGATTTGAAATCGCTATATCTCTGCAACCACGAACCAGCCCATGAATTAAACTCTCACCACTTGAAAGGGCGGGGCATGGAGTTTCAAATGATGACCGCTTGATGCCTCTCCCAGCGCACAAACAGCCCCTAGCCTCAGTCATTCGCAAGACGGCGACCCCACAACACACAAGGGGCGTTTGGCATTCTGCAGTTCAGCGAGACTGAATCCGTGATTGCGGTGCAGCGTGCGTTTCAACGGCGTGTTGGCATTGATCCGCCAATGTCAAAGAGCATTCGTCGTTGGTACCGACAATTTGAGGAAACAGATTGTTGATGTAAGGGGAAGAGCACAGGGCGACCCCGCACCACAGAGGAAAACGTGATAAGAGAAGCGTTTGGGACGAATTCAACTATCGTCTCGATTATGTCCGTACAGCAGGTGGAGGGCACATGGAGCATTTATAAAAATGTTTAGTAAAACTTGATAACTCATTAAATCGTTTGTAACTTTTTGTGTAATTGTAACATGTTGCCATCGTGAAATATACTGCTTTGAAATTGGGTCCATCATTTTTAAACACCCTGTATACACAACTTGGCGAGCTTTATTAAAAAAAGAGGAACTGCCTTCTTCTTGGTTCTTTCGGTAAAGTCACGTAGAAGGGAAGTAATACAATAATAAAAATAAACCATAATAAAATTATTCTCACGACGTTTCGGCCACAACGCAAGCAGCCGTCCTCAGGTGAAAACCAGGTCCGTCGAGGCGACAGAGTCTGAATGAAACAGCACACGAGCTTGGAGCATATATATAAGCTGGGCGCCTTGACAAAGGAATTTGCATATCAAGAGGAATTTAGCATATTTATGGGAAATGCAGGAATGTGATTAGTACTGCATATGCATGTGCATTATGCAGGATTAACAGCATCAAAGAAAGTTGCAGTTGCTGCTGCTGCAGTTGCTGCTGCTGCTATTGCTGCAGTTTCTGCTGCTGCAGTTTCTGCTCCTGCTGCAGTTGCTGCTGCTGCAGTTGCTGCTGCAGTTGCTGCTGCTGCTGCAGTTGCTGCCTTATCCATTTTAATATAACACTATGTATTATTCTACCCACCCTAATGTGTATCACACTGCTATATATTTACTATACAATTACGACACCATACATTACTCTGCACACTGCACCATGCCAGTGAGTAGAACACGGTCTGAAAGTCATCGTAAACGTGAACACAATCAGTTAAGATCCGAAATGGTTTATTACGTCCTTTCAATGATTGCTAAGCCAGAATCCATCTTCTCGGTTGAAATTGTCTCTGTATTTGTATGTGGATCGCCTCATGAACGAATCTCTCATGATAGCCAGATGGCTTGCAGAGAACCTCTGTATTGGAGAAGTCAATGTCATGTGAGCACACTGAATTGTAACAGTGATCTGCCACGGCCGAGGTGTTTGTCCTACCGTGTTTCAGGTCTGCTTTATGTTCACGGATGCGGTCCGAGACATGTCGTTTGGTTTCTCCAATGTAACTGCTACCACAGAGGCAACTTAGTTTGTAGACGCCAGGGTACTGTATGTCTGGAACCACATATTTTACAGACGGGACTAGATCACGGATTTTATGTACTGTGTTGAATCGGACCTGGATCTTGTGTTTAATCAGGATTTTGGAGATCTTTTTTGTGACCCCAGCAATCTAGGGTAAGGTGATGGTCTTGAAAGGCTCCTCAACAGGATCCTTCTTGATGGTTGGAGTGATGGCCTTGCGGATTGTGTAGTCGGAGTAACCATTAGCCTTAAGAGCTTGGCGTACGTGTTTGAGTTCACTGCCAATGTGTTCCTGGTCGGAAATGCATTGGGCTCTATGGTATAGAGTCTTGATGAGGGAATTCTTCTGGGATGGATGGTGGTGGGAATCCGGTTTTAGGTAAGCATCCGTATGGGTGGCTTTCCTGTAGACAGAGTGGCTCATTGAACCATCAGGTCTCCTTTTAATTAGGACATCCAAAAAGGGTAGCTTGCCATCTTTTTCGACTTCCATGGTGAATCTGATGGCTGGGTGTATGGAATTGATGTGGTCGAGAAATTGGTCTAGAGCAGGCCGGCCATGTGGCCAGATGACAAAAGTGTCATCTACGTACCTCTTCCATAAGGTCGGGCGTAGAGTGGCAGTCTTGATGGCGTCAGTCTCAAATTTCTCCATGAAGATGTTGGCTACAACCGGAGATAGGGGGGAGCCCATTGGGGTGCCCTCAGTTTGCTTGTAGAAAGTTCCATTCTAGGTGAAGTATGTATTGGTTAAGCAGTGTCTCACCAGGGGGGTACCCCAGCATTCAGTCCTTCTATAGAGGCGTGTTTGAATCCTGTAGCGAAAACAAACAAGCTCTCCCCTTACGGAGTTTTATCTCTGAAAACTAAATTATTTTTAAACTATGTTTTATTTTAGCAGGCAAGGCAGGCTGAGCTATATAGTTCTTTTTCAGAAGCAACCTGGCCACAAATGATAGCTCAACGAAGTGGTTTATGTGGACATTTATACCAGCCAAATACTCTAATCGCACGTTTCTAAATGTGGAGGGAAAAACCAGAGGATCCTGAGAAAAATCCACGCTATAACGGGGAGAACATACAAACTCCAAATACTGTAAACAGGCGTCAGGGTTGGGATCGAACCCACGACCTCCTCCTGTATCCCAGGAGAGATGTTGCACCGCAAAGACAGCTCACGATCTTACTACAACGTTCACACACGTGTCCCTATGTAACACGTTCCTTCGGAGGGGGCAGGTAGGAACTTGGTTGGACAGCGCGGCGTTCGGGGGGGGGAGGCAGTTGGATGAGTGGGCGTGTTTACCCTTCCCCCCCACCCTCCCCGACATCGTCAACCAATCGCGGCGTAGCTCGGTGTTCGGTGGGGAGGGGATTGCATGAGTGGGCGTGTCTACACCCCACCTCTACCAATGGCGGCCCCGCTCGGCGTTTGGGGGGGGGGGGGGGAGTTGGATGATTGGGCGTGGTTACCTTCCCCCCACCCTCCCCGACATCCTCAACCAATCGTGGCCCTGCTCGGCGGTCGGTGGGGGGGGGGGGCATGGGTGGGCTGCATTCCGATGCACGACAGACAAATAATCCCTGGTGGGCAGTGTGGAACCTGTTGTTCCTACCTGTATCACCTCCTGTGGTATAAAAAAGTAGGCACGTAAACATCCATTAGAAGAAAAAAATAAACATGCTTGTTTATTATGCACACTGCACTCCACATTAGCCAGCATGAATGGGTATTGATTAATAGATGTTAAATGAGAAACCTATACTGAGCAAAAAGGTAACATAACCTTTCGTGATATCACATTTTTTCAAGTAAAATAATTATCATCAACTGACAATACCCAACCACAGTAATACACACGCGGCATTTGTACAACATATGCGTGCAGTTTAGCGGATTCCTTCGCCTGCCACCAATGATTACCGCCCATCTCAGCACCAGCGAGTTCAGCGATGCGAGCCCTCCCCCATGACCCCATGAGTTGTCACGATTCAGGGCCACTATTTATTGAAATAATCCATTATTTTCTCCTCTCGATTTTTGTATTCAGATTAAGTTTCCCCGCCGTCTCGTTCGCACAAGTTCGCTTGGCGCGCTTACACTCGGATGTGCGTGGGATGCAGGTACAATTTGCATTTAGCATTCGAATGCACCAACACGCATCGATTGTTAACACGCACGATTCAATGCACGTGCTGCGAGAATGGACGCGTCTCGGGGCATGGAAAGCATCATTACACCTCTCGGGAGGAGACGTCTGCATTGCGGTTTCCTCGCACCCAGCCATGCCACATGCCACGTGTACGTTCCAGTTTACAAACACGTCATGCAACACCCAGAAATGTACACGTTGGCTAAGTACAGTATTATCAAATTGTTTTGTACATCAATTAAAAGCTTTTGTTGTTGTTGTAGATAAGCAGTACCAGCTAAGTAGCGTACCCTTTTGTTAAAACCTTCAATCTTTAAAAAATCTATTTACACGTGACCAACGCCAAGTTCGGTTATGGATATTGATTCGTGTGAAGCCGGCGTCCATGTAAGCACCGCTCCGCTCAACTACACGCATCAATTTAGTTTAATATTCCTAAGGGCTGAATAACTCAATGAGGATGAAACCATGCAAAACAAATCAGCGGTAAGAGCCACCTCACCACTCGGAGGGGCCAGAAGCAGACTTGGTTGGGGTAAGTGGGCCGCTCACATCCAGAGACTGGAGACAGACTTGGGAACAAACACGAGGGACACGTGGAGAGACACATCAACAGATGTAGGCAGACACTGACGTTTTGAAACAGAGAGGCAGACTCGTCGAGAAGGAGATGTTGAGAGAGGCATGGAGGCAGAAACAAAGTGAAACAGACAGAGAGAGACAGAGACACAAAGACAATGAGGGGTGGCAGAATTAAGGATAACACTGTGTAACAAATTGTTTTTTGTTCCTGGGTAGTAAGTGTTATTTTCCAATTGCCTATGCCTCAAAAGTATATAAAATGGCTATTAGTCCCCACAAACTTTGCTTTTGGGACCAGGACAGTGATATTTTGAAATGTACCTCTTTGCAATGAGAAAATGTGGTGTGCATTTGTATCATTCCTTCACGTAAAGCCCTGGTCACAAAAGCAAAGTTTGTGGGGAATAGCCATTTTCTGTACTTTTGAGGCATAAGCACTTGGAAAATAACACTACCCAGGGACAAAGATTGTGTTACATCGTGTTATGGGAGCCCTAAAGGAATGGGACACGCGTTGGGTGCACGAGCCTAGCAGAAATGGCACTGCGAGCAAGCCACGAAACGTCGTGTGCTCACCAACTAACACTGCTGCCGAGTGAGTATCAAAGTCTGCGTGAAATCAAGACACGGTACTCAACTGTAATTTCAGGTGACGGAAGCCAAAGTGTGCACTAGAGGGCAGCACTTCTTCACTGGAGAGCAAAGGTAGCGAAGGGGGCAAGCGAGACGGTGCAAAGGCGAAGAGCGGCAATGAATGACACCGAAGCAGTGGCACAAAGGACGGAGCAAATATCAACATTGCCACCCATGTGACGTTTTCATTTCAATGTCAAATAATTATTCATCGAATGCAGTGGCCACCCAGAGGCCAACCGCAACGGGCACGTCCTGAAGCGACACGTTGAGACTGTTAGAGGAGATCCGTGAAGGCAGGGTATCCGCTCTACAGCTGCATTATCTGGCAGAAGCGAGGACAATATTTAGCGGCATGGCCATCGCCATTAAATACGTTGGTCGCCAACCTGAACACGCAAAGACCTGGGAGAATGTGAAAGGTCCCAATACTCGCATGGCACTGGATTATCTGTGTGACGCAATGCGTCCAAAGAGCCGTCGTCACAATGGCGCACTTTCTTGCTTGCAGACATCGCCACAAAGCCCCCTGGCACCGACGTGAAAACGAGGCCGTGAGCCAGCGGTGTCCCGTTGGCACAGGGCAGCCTCTTGGCCTCCGCGTGTCGTCAACTGCGGTGGCCTCCGCCGCCCTCCACGAGCGGACGGCCTCAGCCTGCAGAGAAACTCTCGGAGCGGGACAGCCCCCCCCAGGGACAGCGTCCCCCCCAGGGAGAGCATTGGCAATGACGACCGAGTTATGGGTTAAATAGCGGGGCAGGTTGCACTCGTTAGCCCCGAAAGCGAGCGACTCCAATTGGGGCAGCCAGCCCCAAAACTAAACGTGACCGTTCCGGGCAGAGGAGGTGTACACGACCAAATTGCCCAGATTAACACCGAGACGGGGATATCGCAACCCAGAGCTGCCAACGTGACGCTCCACCAAGAGCCCACTCGTCTAGGCTGGTCGTGTATTTGTTCAAACCATGCTGCTTCATGTCTAGAAGACTGGCAGGCCAATCGGGCTCAACAAATGTCATGTGGAGATACAAAAAGGTTACGTTATCTATATTATAATTGGATATAATGTAAACTTAAAACATGCGCTATCTCACTTAGAACACATTCACCTGCACTTCAAGTGACGTCCCAGGCGTCAGAAAAATCCCCAGCGGCGTCACCCAGCGGTAGGCCTCGGCAAGGTAAGGTCATTTACCCTTTTTACCGGGTAAAAGGGTAAAGGTGTCGACATGCCAAGGGGTAAGGTAAAGGGTAGGGTAAAGGGAGTGCGGAAAAATTACCCGGTAAATACCTTGTTTACCGCTCGCTAAAAGCTCTGTGGCGCAGTTCGTGGCCTCCATTTTTAATTTGGAATCGAGAGTATTCTATATAAATAAAGCGCTCGACCTAGCATTTACCTATTACAAACCTTGTTCACGTGTAGTACCCCAGTAATTACCCTGTAATCGGGTAATTTGTATGGGATAAGGGTAAAAGGTAGGGTAAGGGTAGGCTCGTTGTTTTTACCGTTTACCTTACCTTGCCGAGGCCTAGCCAGCGGGCGGCGAGCACCGAAACCCTTCGCCTACCCAGCCAGATGACTTGGCGCGCTCACTCCGATGTCACGCCGATGCAAGTGCTCATACACCCCCAGTGGCCTTGACTGTCCGCGAGTTGGCGCGCAAGTTCGAACCACTCCAGACGGATTGACTCCACTGGCCAAAGTGGGTTCACCACACGCGATGCCCTCCCGGTAGATTTCACATCCAAATATCGCCTGTGGCACAGACCTTTTCAAAAAAGCACAACTAGGTTTTGCCATCTCCGGCGGCACTGGCAAATGAAACATCTGAAATGGGACTAATATGCAAAATATCAGCAAACTCAAAACGTTACACTATCAATGAATCGTACACACTGTATACTTCATGTAGAACCGCCGATGGCAATGAGTGCTTTTAATGTGGGTTAAGAGTCCATTGAGCGCGGTGCACGTTGTGATAGGGGGGTGCTGGTGGATGTGGCTCCTTTTGTGTGCCACGGCCTCCTGGGTGGAGCTGCTTAGAGGCCTCCTCCGCTCCAGGTGCACAGAAGAACCTGCATCAGTCCGCACACCCACAGCGCAGTCCAGACGGCGCGTCCATCGCTCGCCCCTCCCCCCATCCCACTCCCTGAAAAGGTAGAAGCATGCAATGGCACAAGGAGCCAGGTCAGGCACATTTTCCACGACGGTAGTCACCGTTATGCATACGCCACATTCAATGCGGTCTCGCCCTTTACGATGAACGCTTTATCTATGCTCGCTATTCATATGTCCACATGCAGAGGCAAAAAAAGAACAGCTTACCTCTTTGCCTGACATTGGTTCCGATCAGCCAAGTCCCAAACATACGTCGGTGAAATTACTCCACTCACGAATACCAATGTTGACATTGCTGGGTTGCGCAGAGCTCAATGCTGAATTGGTGCCGCTGAGAATCCTGGGCTTGAATCCAGGCAACGGCCTGTGGTGGAACCGGGCGTCTGGTGTGGCGAGTGGACGGTCCCCAGACCAGTGACCGTCTCTCAAGAGTCGAGTGTGCGTGCAGTTGTGTCCCTGCTGAACCCCAGAACGACGTCTAACCATTTCCGTGGCCGTTTTGAAAAAATTCAACCACCTCGTGGAGCACAAGGCCCAAAACGTTAAGCGGTCAGCAACAAAGAGCACTCTAAACAAGACACGTGTCTGTGTGTTGTGTGTTTGAAACTGAAGGGGGTGGCTCAGAACCAGTTCAGAGTTCACTGCTGTTAGCCGTGGCCAGGAGTTGAACTCGGGTCAGTGTGTTCGTCACAGCGCATTGCATGCACCTCTGTGCACCACAGCTCCAGCCCAATTATAATAATAAGCCCAACTGATGCACCATTACTGCAGCGACATCTATTAATCGTTCCCAACGTAATTGAGGTCAAAGATGAATAGACGTGGCCCATAGTTGAAGGAACAAAATCGATGTCAACAAGAAACCCACACGAGGGTTAGATCAGTTACCGCTCACAGCCGTAACTGTCTCCTCCTGGACTCTCCCAGAAGGGGACGGGGAGCCCCAGAGGCCCGGCTCTGACACTTCCCCCTCTTAGGGAGGAAAAACATTGCTTGGACAGCCGGCAATTTTAAAGGAACCTGCCCACCCGCCCGATCGATTGATCGTAAAACAATGAGCTCAAACAATCCTTCGAGTAATTTTGGAGAATGTAAAATACTAGATAAGAAGACATTGTCTCCTTCATACCTATGTCGGTTCACGCAAACATAAGAGTAGTTATTACACAAGCCATCAGCCACACGGTCTTGTGGGAGTGCACAATTTCATCAGCATTTATTCAATACAAGAAAACTCTGCACCCGTTTCGATCTACTATTTGTGTTACTATTTTTATGTTACCAGCTATATAGCTCTTTTTTTTAGAAGCGACCTGGCCACAAATGATAGATTAACGAAGTGGCTTATCGCGTGGAAATTTATAGCGGCCAAATACTCTAAACGCGTGGTGCTTAATGTGGAGGACCCAGAGAAAAACACACACGACCACGGGGAGAGCATGCAAACTCCAAATATACAGATGTCAGGGTGAGCATCGAACCCACGACCTCCTGTATATCAGGCGAGGTAGTTAACATCTCGCCATCGTGGCATCCTATGCATACAATGGCTCATAAGCAAGGCCAGGCTTACTTGAATCGATGCTGGTGAATACATCTTTTTTTCGTTAATGTCAATGTTTAGTCGATTAAAATCTGGACAAATTCATAGACTGCCAAAGCGCGTCGCCATGGGGGATGGGTGGACCCGTGTTGTGTTCACCCGGGCGGTGAGAACACACCCAGGTGGTGTGAACACAACACCACCCGAGACCCCCCTAACCCCCTAACTAATAGTGGCGCCATCTTAGCTCTATAGGTATTGCAGTCACCGCGAACTGCTGTGCGCCACGTATCCGCAAGGACGAGACGTCGTCTCGACTTGCAAAACATCACGGCCAGGTTCCTGTTGCACTTTGCAGTTGAGGACAGCGTTTTGTGCACACATCCTCTATAACCATTTGGAATTGGCCTCGTGTATTTTTTCTAACTGTTGAATTGGCCCAAATATCCCCGTCGAAGTGTGCAAGGGGCCTTGCAAAGCAATGCCACAAACGTAAGCAAGTGAACACCTGGCTATGGCGTGCGTTCCAGACGCCACCACACATCTTACAAATGCTTCAAGCTACCGCTGCGTTTACAATGGGTTTGAATGCAGGTTGATTAAAAGGAGTTTAGACATTTAAATCGGACTCATGGGAGTCATTCCACAGAGGAACCTGACAGCAGCAGAATCACACTCCAGCCTGCGAGTATCGATCCGACGTTGTAGCAGAGAGCCCAGGGTATTTTGGCCATGGAAATCCACTGCCAATGAAGTTCATTTCAATTACATTTGCTGCATATCTGTGCAGCTGCACGACTTAAACACATTTACAACCAATCAATTCAAAGCACTTCATTTAACCGCGTGTGATCTCATGGTGATGCTCTTTTAGCCGAGTTAAACAGACCGTCGCTACTTTGTTAAAGCAGGCACTTTGTTCACGTGGACGCTGTCAATGCTGCAAATCCAACACCGGCGTCAGCGTGACCCTGGCAAGAGAGGCGATGCACCAACAATGTGGAATTCGGGGCTATTAATTCCAGCTGGAAAACCTAGCTTTGTTCATTGTTCTGTAGTTTGACTGGATGTTACTTACACCGTGAGTGACATTATTGGCTTTGATCGCAGTTCGCAGTTTGTTCTCCATTTCATTTTCCGTGCGAGTGTCGCAGTCGTTTTCAACGTTGTGTGTGTTTTTTTTACAGTCTAGATTTGATTTCGATTCGATACTGCTGAGTGTAGTTTTTTTAATGTACAATGGTTTCCTTTTCGCTTTATAAAATACTTATTTTGTGTCAATGGGCTGACGGGATTCCATCGCCTGTGTAAATGAAGGATGTAACATTTGCGATACTTTTAACTTTGTATGCCAAGTCATTAAGGGGAGCGCAAGATTCCATTGTGAGCTTCGAGTTATGACCAGTGGATTTTACAACGAAATAAAGTTCCTTCCCTACTTTGATTTGTTTTTTTGTTGTTGTTGCTATTAATGAGCTGGTCAGAGTACTCTCCTGGCCCAATGGAATGGGTGGACAGCAAAGTCTGCTCCACGAACAGCAGCCGCTCAGAGTTGACGGGTCGAGCGTGGGGATTCTGTCACAGCGTCCTGACAACGATGCAATCCCCACCCACAGAGCTATCTACACGTGCGTATGTATGCGAATGTGCAATTAGCGGGGACAGACACGCTATGGATGGAAGGGTCCCACAATCCTCACAACAATTCGTCTCAACTGATAAATCTGGCTGTTCTTCAACTCACTGAATGAGCTGAAACAAGAATAACTAGCGCGTCAAATGCCTGAACACTTGACGACTCATTTGGCCGTCGGATGGTGGTGATCTACAAATAATGTTGATCATTACAGGACGTGGCCTTACCCAAAAGCCCATTGTGAATTATTACATTGGCTGCAAAAATATCGACCAGTTAAGCCCATCATGTTCACTTTACTTCTGCAATTATGCCGCCACCAGAACAGATATAGGGACGGACATACGAGCGAATGTGGGGGGCTGTCGCCCACCTCCCCGCTCCCTGTGAGCGGGCGGGGCGCGACGTCCACCCCCTCCACTCCCCCCCCTCCTCCTCGTCCGCCTCTCGCCAGGCCCCTACCGATCGGGTGATCGCCCCCCCCCCCCACCGCGCCAGCGCCCTGAGGGACATCGCTACTCGGCTGGCTCACCACCGCCCGGGGTTATCCCCCACACGCCCACGTCCACCACCACCACCACGGAAAACGAACGCGGTGGCGTGCACGCAACCGCCCCTGCCGGCGCGTGCTTTACACAGAGGCCGGCGCTAATCAAAAGAGAATTTCTTTTTTTTCTCTGAACAAAAGTTTATTAATGGCGCAATTACACCCTACCCGGAGGGGGGATATTTCGCGAGAAGAGCCGAGCCGAACTCTATGAACCCAGTTACACAAACGTCCTACCACGTACCTCGACGCAGCGCTCGCTGGCATCACACGGATGCTGTGAGTGGCCTGAAGAGGCAGGACGGCTGGGGGTGGGTCTCGACGGCCCGGAGGTTGAAGGCAAGAGACCGGAAATCGTCCGGGGCCCCCATTTTTATTCTCTAAACTTCAAAGGCCCAGGGTGACGTCATACTGCGCAGGCAATCGTGCGCTGACCTGCGCCCTCAAAGTGGGGTACCACTGAGTGTGCTGCTGCTCCACCCACCCATTGCTCTCCCGTGCTCATTAATTCTAACCTACTCATCTGCCCTTCTTGCCTAATATTCCACCCTCAGCCTCTCCCCCAATGTCGTAAATAACTCATCGCGGTTGGCCCAGTGAACTTTTTCCTTCTGCGCCCGTAGAATTTTAAGCCAATTTAGTGTCACCGCAATGTCACCTGTCCAGTGGCGGTCGGCCAATCTCCTGGCACCGGGAAACCGCGGGACTCTCCCTCTAGGGGGCCTGCGGATTAAAACCCGATGTGCCTGGCAACCTCGCCCCCTCCCCCCCGCTAGAACACTACGTGGGTGCTGTGCTGCGCAAGTGCTCAGGGGTAGGGCCGGGAGGGAATCGCGGCGTTCGCGGAGTTGCTCCGTGGTCGCGGCATCACACGTACATTCTCCAAGACACACAATGCAAATTGTATTCAGTTTACGTGAACATTTGATTCAGGCGGGGGATCATCAATGGAACCTATTAAAGGCATGAAAATGCACGGAGCGAGCAGAATGGACGTATTTTGTGGCGTAGATAAAATGTTTAACAAGCCAGTGAGTGTGCAGCAATCGTAGGCCAGCATCTGGGATGTGTTTGTAAACCTGTGCTTACATTCATTGCCAATAAGTGGAGGCGGAGATTGCTTTTTGGAGTTGCCCATCAGGCTCAACAGAATAACAACGGCGACTGCTGCTGCTGTCACACATTGTCTAAACCAATCAGACACAAGGCCCATGTTGCTGAGAATTCGTCTATGGGAGCAAGAGAGAGTGGTAAGCAGCCAATCCATTGCAATTATTCTTTGAACATGCACAGTGCTGTCAACCTACTGCTGGATAAGGGCCTCCTCACGGTGTGTGGACAAATGGGTCTTATTTGACCATACTTCGCCACGCTGGTCAGAGCGGGACAGCGATAGCAAGGGGGCATAGGCGTGGCAGCACAAAAGCTACAGTACAATTGACACTGCTGATGTACTGCTCTCTGCCGCCCTTCACGAGCGAGGCAGTCACCCATCCAAACAAGATCCAGCTTGTACCCCGCTTAGCTTCTGATGTCTGACGAGAATTGGGCACGGTCATAGTGATTCAGTAATAACTGAATATTGTTTATCGAGTGTTAAATGAACCACGCAACGTATTGCACATGGAGAAAACATATTAATGAGAGGCAGAATATTGTGCAATCATCTCTGTTGTAGCGTGAAAGAGCGAGCGAGCGCCCGGGGTAGGCAACATGCAGGGGCAGCGGTGACGGGCGATGGATACGCGCTCAGAGAGCAGGGAGGGTGAACGCGCCATGCATTGCACCAAAGCTCCACACTTTGAGCCCTCGGCGGCTGGGAGATGCGTTACGCGGTGAGGAGACGGATGCAGATGGTGCCAACAGCGGTGTCGAGTTGTCGACTAGTTCTGGGGTTGTTCTCTAGGCGTGCAACGACGCTTTACTGACAACAAATTCCATGAATCGTCACCATCCACGGTCGAGGTTTGATTTAAGAAAAGAAAAAAATCCGCGGTGAATAATTAATTCTAGGCGGCCTCAACGTGTACGAATCAACCACGTTCGTTTCTAAGGCACAACGGTTTGGAGACTCAAGATTGAGCGGTGAATCGACGCATCGTCACAGCCGTGCTGCCCTGCTGCGTCGAGGGTGGGCGAGGCAACGCCGGGCAGTGAGCAGTCGCTGAAGAGGAGCACGCGGGAGCGCCACCGGTCCCCAGCACGGGGCTAGGGGCTCTGCCGAGGTGATGGGCTCATTGGGCCAGGCACAGCAGGACAGGTTTTGTAATTTAGATTTTGTAATTTTGGTGAGAGTAATTTTTTTTTTTTTCAATCTGCAAAGAAGACGGAACAAGAGTGGCCTGCTCTTGAAAATTGCGTCACGGGCTCTTAAATGTCCACGCTCTGGCAATGTCCCCCACAGAGGTCACTGCGGGAATCGAAACGATGTCGTCGTCGTTCGGGACGTTGACTTCAAGGCTATCTCGACACCAGCTGCGTGGAATGTTAGTCGTCATTCAACTGGGAGGTGAGTTAATTGTGGAGATGGATGGTCTATGAGGCAAGCCATTAACATCCCAGGTTGCAAATGTTAGTGAATGGATTTACCCAAGGTATGTTAGTTTCAAAATATGATAAGTGGTATTTCTTTTGAGAGGGCTCTGTATACCTGTTGTAAAAAGTATGGCCTATTAATAAGGCATGAGTGTTTTAGATAGAATCTCAGATTTCACGATTATTTCCATTGTTCACATTTCAAGGCGTGATTTCTAAATGTAACACTATGAGGTTTTGTATTTTCAGGTCTGGCGGTGTTAACAGAATTTACGTGAATGTGAAATGTACATTTGAGATGTTTACCATTTGCTATTATCATCTGTGCTCGACATTTTAATATAAAATTAGATTTCAGAAAATAGGATACCATTTGTAGGCACCATACGTCGCTAACCGTGTTAATCTGGGGTGTGGATTTAATTTCTCCAACTTGACCGAGACCCAATTAAGTCGAGACACTGAGAGATCTGTGGCATGAATAACATAAGCTCTATATAAATGAAAAACACAAAATAAAGAAGGTGTTTTCACATTTATAAATAAATAATAACAGTGCAATTGCAAAAATATCGTAGATTTTTTTTGTTTCATTATCACCATCACCCATGATCAGTCCCCTGCTGGAAATTGTCCTCCCTAAGCCATTGCCATCATGTCACGATCCTCTGATGCAACTTTACGGGGGCATAGAGCCAACCTTCCTGGAGGTACCACTCCTGCCCCATTAGGAGTACCTACAAGGCAGATCAATCGACCCCATTAGCGTTCAAATTTCTCCCATATTGCCCTAGCATGACCCAATCGATGGCGCATCAGTGGCTCAACTACCGATTGTCTCCAAGCTACTGCGGGGGCCGTGATGCTGGAGAGGCCGCCGCTGAAGCGATCGCTATGGGAGCTGCGGCTGAGGTTCCTGCAGAGTTTACAAGACGTCGGGTGGTCCCTACAGCTGTGATCTTACTGTGCAACTCTCACGCTGAAATGCTGCCCTGGATTAAACTAAGCAATTATTTGTTATGCAATGCAACTCATAGCTCGTATTGTTCCTATTGTGGATGGCATCGTTGTAGGTTATTAAAAACGCGACTGTAAATAAAAACAACTTAAAATTAACGTCAATGAGAGAATAGGTTTTCCCCTTTTTTTCTGGCAACAAACAGGTGTTAAGATGTTAAAACACCAAACTGAAACCCTTTACAAGGAATTATGCCTGCAAACAAAAAAATCATACTCTGATAATATATGCATTGTCTTTGAAACTGATTGGTCCACACTAGAGTCAGCTTTCTTTTGAGCCGAGTCTCAAAACGGTGCTTGACCAGAGTACTGGCAAAGGAGGTCCCCTGATAATGTCAATAAACAACTAAAAAGATCACAAGTTGTTTGTTGTGATTAGACCTAATTGAAGGTGTATGTTGGTCCAGAGGTAGAGAGACATTAGAATGGGAAATAACAAAGTATACAGAGCTCCTCTCAAAGTGTCGGCCCACTAGACTTGGACTGACCTTCCATCTGACCCGTCGCCACTGCCTCCTCGTCCGCAAGGTTGTTGTCTGGTTCTGAGAGTACGGCACATCACAGCCACAGGACACAGTAGCGGAGGTACAACAGCTGCAGCGCCAAAGCAACCGGAGCACAACGGAAGGAGACTCACAAAAGCACGGAACGCCGCATGCGAGTCGCAGAGCAGACGAGACGAGCCTCGGAGCTGGTCTGGCCCAGGCCAGAAAGCCAGCTGGCTTCTCTCCCCACACAAATCGTTCAGGGAACATTGACCGGCGGCGTAATTGAATTGTGCAGTTTATGTTTCATGTTGCGCAAACAAGACCCATTATTTAACGTTAAAGCTTTGCGCGTGTATTGTACGTGCCATGGGTGGCCATCTCAGAGTTTACGGCTCGACGCAGTAGACAATGGCTGACCTTTCTTCAAGGCGACACTTTGCTGGCAGTGGTCGCGTGTAGTGGTTAACGCACCGAGCCACAAACCCGGCGTCCCCGAGTTCGATTCCCGCTCACGGCCACCGTGACAATTATCTTGAACGAGTCCTGGGAGGCAGAGGCGGCCCGGCGCGGCACTCGCCACGCATCTCCCGCGTGCCGTACCGGCCTTCACAGGTGCCTGCTAGCGGCACTTGCGCCGGCGATCTATCGGGGGGCTGCACAGGGGACCTTCGTCTTCGTCAAGCAGTACGGGCGCCGCGTGCGAACGAGCGAGCGAGCCGGGCGGAGGGGGCGGCGCGTGCGGAGCCTCTTACGGTGGATGTAAAGCTCGGTGCAGGGTCCCTCCCCGGAGGCGCTGAGAGCCTGCACGGACACCAGGTAGTCGTCCTTCGCGAACAGCCGCACCTTCAGCATCGTCTCGGTGGTATTCACCTTGTACACCTTGCCCTTGGGGCGGTCCTTCAGGTGGTAGCGCACCTGCGGCCCGCGGGGAGACACGCACGGTGAGACACCTTGGCACGCCGATCGGTGGCGTGGAGATGGTTTGGGTGGCGATGCATGGTAACGCTGGCAGACTCGTTCATAATGATTTTGATGATGATGTTGATGTCATTGATTATGTTGATGATGTTGATGATGTTAATGATGTTGATGATGTTGATCATGGGATGATGATGTTGAGGATGTTGATGTTATTGATTATGTTGATTATGTTGATGATGTTAATGATGATGTTGATGATGTTGATCATGGGATGATGATGTTAATGATGTTGATCATGGGATGATGATGTTGATGATGTTGATGATGTTAATGATGATGTTAATTATGATGTTAATGATGTTGATGATGTTGATCATGGGATGGGCTCCAGCAAAACATGTCTCCCGCGAAGTTGCGTTGTGCCCGTATGGTGGAGCAAGCGCTGATGATAGTAAAGTCTATGGGCCTACCTGTAAGTAAGTCTATGGCCATGTGAGTCTATGGGTATCTGTGTCAGTCTACGGGCCTGTCTATGAGTCTCTGTGCGAGCATGAATGTGCCAATGATGCTGAAGCAACGTTTTGCTGTTTCTAATATGAATCCAGTCCCATGCATTACCACTACGGACTGGAAACACCCGACATGGATTTTGGTGCCGCAAAAAAGTGGAGCCAGAGGAGACTCGTGTTGTCTCAGAGACTCGTGTTGTCCCAGAGACTCGTGTTAAGTCATTGTTATTTCGGTCAAAAGCTCCCTGGATGGCCTTCATCAATGCATGGACAACAGAATTTCTAATATAAACTGATGTCCGCTCCATGACCCCACTGTGAATACTCTCAAGGTGTTCTGTGTGTGTGCGCACGCGTGGGACCTGCCTGGTATTTGATGACCGCTGACTCGTCCAGAGGGTGGATCGGGTTCCAGGCAATGGTCACGATGTCGTCCTTCAACGTGTATCTGACCTCAGGGATCTGGCTTGAAGCTGCGGACAACAATCCAACGAGACGTGAACGGTCCCCACTCTCGATTTAAAGCTTTCGTGACTGCAGGGATTCATCTTCTTGGTTCTTTCGGTAAAGTCAGGTAGAATGGAAATAATAAAATACTAATAAAAATAAGAAATAAGAAAATTATTTTATTATTATTTTACTTTATTATGTTTTATTATTTTATTATTTCCATTCTACGTGACTTTACCGAAAGAACCAAGAAGATGGTCCCCACTCTGTCTCGCTGCGGTGAAAGCCGCCTTCACGCCTCAACATGCGGAGGACCTTATGCAGTGGTGGCACTGGCATATTCCTGTGGGGGGGACTCAATTCTGGAGAGGAAATGGACTTAGTGTTTCTCACAAAACAGTACTGATTTTATACACCCAGGAGGGATGATCATGGCGGGGCTTACGTGACACCCAACCGGGATTTCATTTCAATTCTATATTTCCAAACTGGAGCAGAGCATTATAACTACAGTCATTAGTGGTCGCACACCACATCTATTGTATGCCAATACACTCGGAAGTTTCCACCAAGCAACACTCAAGAACACCAAGCCTAGAATTGGGCTTGGCCTACCGCCTCAGTGGGAGGAGAGAGGTTGTCATGGACAAGCGGAGAGATTTCCCACAGCCAGGTTTGTGCCAGGAGCTCCATCCCAAATGTAATCCCAAATGTGATCCCAAATGTGATCCCAGTGTTCCTATCTGAGGGGAGTGGTGATGCCGTGGTTCACGCACTGCGCTATGAACACCGTGAGCTGCGCTCAATACCCGGTTACGGCTAAGATTAGCGGTGAGCGATCATCTGAACTAGTTCCGGGCATTCCAGCCTGGTGAAGTATGGTCCAGGTGATGCCTTCATCTAGCAGTTGATTGCTAAAGGGCTTACTTTTATTCCAATATTGACCTAATGAAGGCCACATCGTGGCTTAGTAAATGTAACTTTGGTGTGACCTTTGGCAAGGTGAAGAGTTTTGACGATTTGTCAAAGATGTGAATTCAGCCCTTATTTCATTACTAGTAGTACAATGCCCGTGCACTCAGGAAAGCCTGATCGAGTCTCAAGGCTCTTCGCTCAGGAGGGTCCTGCCAAGTTTTTTTCACAATTGAGAGCGATGTTCCTGCTGTGCCTATTCGTGATCCCAATGGTGTCGTTTGCAGGCAATTTTTCAGCACTCCGATGTTTGTTCCAAACTGGCGGTTACACCGCTGTGTGCGCGAGTGCTAAGCACCACGTCGCGGGGCGAGTAACGCTGGGCCCGGAGTGTTCACGTGGTGGCTGGGGCTCTTTACCGTTCTTATTCGTGTGGACGCTGGCGACGGGGCTCGGGGGCCCCACGCCGCCCGTGTTGTAGCCGCGCACATCCACGTGGTACAGCGTCTTCTGCACGAGGCCTGCGACACACGGAGCCACGCGCCTCGAGTCCCACGCATTCGGTTGTCGCGCTCTTTCATCGCCCCCCCCCCCCCCACCGCCCCCACCGCACGTCTCAAGTTGGAGGAGGGGCCACAGCGAGCGTCGGGTCGGCGGGTCGGATTGCCTGGCGCTGGAGCGGGAGTGGAGAGGGGGAGGAGGCGGGGGGACCGGCTCCGTCGCGTGGAACGCTCGAGGGCCGGTGGCGTCGCCGGGTCATAGCGACTCTCGGAGCGGGGAGCGTGGGGGGACAGAGGCCTCGGGTTGGATCGAGCCAAAGCTGCTGCCACACAACAGCAGCAGCAGCAGCAGCGGAGATTTCTTCTGAAGTGGCCGTGAACCCACAGAGCTAAATTAATGGCGAGAATCCGGCTACAAATGAGAAGTGGTTTAATGGGACCGCGAAACCGATCGGAATGCACCCCAGCCCATCAGACCTGGGAATCTCAGCAGGTGTAAGCAGCAGAGTATCTGGTGGGTACAGTGTGTGTTGGCGATGAGCCGGAATCGCCCCGCTCACCTCTGATGATGACGCTGTTGGTGACCTCGGTCTGAACTCTCTCTGCTGCCGCTTGGTTGTCCGTGGATTTCCAGTAGCGTATCTGGCCACCAGAGAGCGTCGCACACAGCCACAGGGGTAGAAACCAGACTCGCGGAGCTCACAGAGCCTCGGTGGGTCGCGGGGGGCAATGAGCCGGACATGGCGCGGGACAAACGAGGACACCGCTGTGCACACGCTCCGAGCGGACCTCATTGGAGAGTTTTTACCAAGAGAATATAAACAGTTTTAAATAAACCGTAGTAGTCACCTCCATAGCCACCCCACTAGAGTCAATACGAAGTGTCTGGCCTGTCTCTCAGTGTAATTCCCAGCATGCACCGCTTCCTGCTTCTCTGTCATTGTCCACGTGTCGGATCTGCGTAGCGTGACCGTGAACGTGCCCTTCAGGCACACGGCCTACGTGACGCGGGAGAGGATGCGTTGAAGAGGTTTTTTTTTTATTTTATTGAGCCAGCATCCGTCCAAACTTAAATGCGAAATCTGAAATCCGGTGAGCCGAGCGTTTACCTTACCTCGTATCCCACGATTCGCCGGCTGGTGGCGTTGGGCAGAATGGGCTCCCAGGTGACTTTGAATTCCGTGTAATTGACGGCGCAGGCCGTGCGAGCGATGGGGAACGCCCTTGCCCTGCGCGGAGCCACGTCCGGCTCTGTGAACAGCGGCGTCCTCATTAACTTGGGGACGCCTCCGCCCGCGCCAAAGGTGCAGCCGTGCAAGTGCCTGCTCACACCACCGCTGGAGGAAGGGCCTCCACTAAAGTGAGATCCCTTGGGTGTTTGGCTTTCTCTTCCTCAATGACCAGACGTCT
Organism: Lethenteron reissneri; assembly: GCF_015708825.2. Lineage (NCBI taxonomy): Eukaryota > Metazoa > Chordata > Hyperoartia > Petromyzontiformes > Petromyzontidae > Lethenteron > Lethenteron reissneri. The sequence continues at coordinate 10,697,995 of NC_083833.1, forward strand.
TGTAAGTGAGCGTGCCCACATTGTATCCCACCAAATGCAACCTGCCATCGTAGACTGGTGGACCCACCATCTACACCGCTGGACTGCTCGCTGGGTAGAGGCTGGGAGAGGTTTAAGAAACTCGCCCCCCATTGCTTGCACTTCTGCGCCGGGAGATGGAGTTGAGCGGTGCTGCAGATGGCCATGCCACCGTGGCAGATCCTTTTGTTGCTCAGTTAAAAGCATAACATGTTTATTGCTGTTCACATCTATAATAGTATTCTTGGTTCTTTCGGTAAAGTCACGTAGAAGGGGAATAATAAAAAAAAATGAAAATATAACACAATAAAATTATCACGACGTTTCGACTGCAACACAAGCAATCATCATCAGGTGTAAAATCCACAGCAAGAAATTTTTCTGAACATAGATGGACTCGTCCATCTGACCAACTGCCAAATCGCTGTCTGTGGTGCTGACGTTAAGAGGAAAAAAACGCCACTTTTTTCAAATTTTCTTGCTGTGGATTTCACACCTGATGATGATTGCTTGTGTTGCAGTCGAAACGTTGTGAGAATTGTATTGTTTTATATATTTTTTACTTTATTATTTCCCTTCTACGTGAATTTACCGAAAGAACCAAGAATATGAATCCCTGCAGTCACGAAAGCTTTAAACAAAATCTATAAGAATATTTATTGCTGTTCACATCTATGAATGCGCTCCAAACCAGGAACAGATTCGACCAGTTTTATTTGTCCATGCGGTTACCGGGAATGCAAAACGAGCCTGGGGTTTCAAGGCCCCACTCACAGAATCCCATCGGCGTCTCCCGCCGGGGCTCTCCGTGCGGGGGCTGGGCAGCTGGGGCCACCAGACCAAGATGCCGGCACGCGACGGGCGACTCGTTTCAGCCGACACCGCGGGATCTTTAACGTCCACCGTCAACCGGACGGCTCCGGGTATTTCAAGGCTAATGCAACCGGCGGCAGTATTAACCAGTGCGGCCTGTCGGGCACGGACCGCGAATCCCTCTCGACAAGTGTCGCTGTGACTTTCTGGCCCGCCCCTACTGGACACCTGCGAACAAGAGGCTTCGCAAGCCCACCAGATTCCTCCTGCGGTCTGCGTAACGTTTCTGAACGCGAAGCGGCGAGCCGCGCGGGGCACCGTGCCGGCTCACCGTCCTCGGCGGAGTGCACCACGACCACCTGGCTGTAGGGGCCCCCGCCGTGGACGTTGCTCGCCTGCATCTGGACCTCGAAGGGCACGTACGGCTCCAGGCTCGCGTTCTTGTAGACGAAGCGCGACGCGTCGGCGTCGCCGATCACCACCGTGGTCCACACCTTGTCCGCGCTGTCGAGCGGCCGGAACCTGATGTTGTAGGTGAACCTATCGCCAAAGCGGTACTCCTGCTCCACCGACTGTGGGAGCATGGCGGGGGGGCGGGGGGGGGGGGGGGCATGGTCAACGGGAGGGCGGCCCACGCACGGCGGCGCCGGTACTACACAGCGCTACCGACTCGTGCGAGTCTCCGGCGATCACGTTGGGAAGTCCGCCAGCATTGGTTCAAACTTGACTCTGCCGATGAGACACTGCATGTCAAAACCGGTCCAGAGATCAGCTTGTTTTGAACCAAAGCTGCTAAAATGATGCGCTCCGCAGAAGGCACTGTGGGTGATGGAATGTGTAAATAAAATATGAAATCCTACAAAATCATCGCTGCACGTTTTGTATTTTCCTTCCACATTTCCCCTTGCAAGAGAGATTCGTGCTGCAGCGGGGTTTCGCTCGGTTGGACCGAGGTAACCACCAAGAGAGCAGCCTCCGGTTTTCCAGCTCGTAACACGGCAACGAGATGGTGTCACCGGTTTACGGGGAAATTGATGGCATCGTTCCCGCACGCAAAACGCGCCTGAGCCACGTCACAGGCCGGTACGCACGATCACTCACGCGCTGTCCCTGGCACACGCACCGCTTCACCACACCGCAAATCGATGATTGTGCCTTATCATGTTCATGCTTGGCTATGGGGGCGTTAAGAAGGGGCGTTCGAGTCGAGGCCAGGTGGTAACTCGAGAGACCAAGGAGAGCGTTGTTTTCTAGAGTGACATGGGTCACCAACGTGACAACAGCAAAACAAATACTATAAAGCATAGCAATAGAGCGAATAGAAATCAGGGCAAAAGCAACCGTGTCGCATGGGAAACCTAAAATACTGCACAAACATAATCAATGTTAAATCATTAATTCCATGGGATGTAAGCTGGCTCGGGCAGATTGTTTTTAGACTCATCGTTGTACAGTACTTGAGGTACGTAAACATTCAACAGATGTGCGTGAGTCGATGCGTCAATCAAGTATTGGGCAGTGTTCATCTCAAGTCTTGGCCATGAGCTTGTTGTGATGGAAATTCTACATTCCTATGACAGGGGCCAGAATATCTTTGTAAACTACATTTTAAATAGATAAAAATACGCATCGCCCTCGACAGCCAGGAGGGAGGGTCGATTATAAGCAACGAAGCATGCTCACGAAGGACCCATAGGACCGGAGTCTCATTCCGACGATGTTTGCCGCCAGGATTAATCTCTTTTGCGGTGGGGTAACGGGGCAGAGCTCAACTCTGTATCGGCCGTTGGCTGTGAAGCGAAGTTGGGAATGTAGAAGGCCCTTCACAGCTCCGCCACCAGGATTTCCAATTTACAGAACTGGGGAAGTCTGATTTGGAGATAGCAGAAGTGCGCCCATTCCGTGCTCACCCCCCATCTAGGAGAATGCAGCAGCGGAGATTCTATTGGGAGGACCGGGGCTCGGTGAGTTGTTTTGAGAGCAAGCGGCAGTAATCACGGACTCATCCCCAAATGCAAACAGAAATGTCCCGCTTGCAGCGGAGACAGTTGTGTGTCATCATCGCCCGAGCGAGGAAGCCGACCAGGCTGCCCCTGCATTTACAACTGGACCTTGCTGTCCAGCCAAATACCCATCACAATGTTCTTAATTCTAAGAGGCATAGATGTAACGAGGATGAATATTTTTTTCGGAGCAAGTAACCACTGAAATAACTCCTGAAAGCAGTGGCGACGTGGTAGTGGTGGCGCAGTGGTGGTGGTGTAGTGGTGGTGGTGTAGTGGTGATGGTGTAGTGGTGGTGGTGGTGCAGTGGTGGTAATGGTGCAGTGGTGGTGGCATAGTGGTGGTGCAGTGGTGGTGGTGGTGGTGTGCACAGCTTTCTAAACAGGAGACTGCTACAGTAAAAATACTGGCCAGGGGTTGATCCAGACGTAAAATTCCTCTCGGAAATGTTTTTGCAATCAGTGGTCATCCTAGAGATAGACCCTGCCATAGGAATGTCGAATTTGCACTCCTGGCTCATGGCGAGTTTGTCAAGGAGTTGTGCCCTGATAGCAAGTTCAGCGTTGCTTGCAGGCACGTGGGAGTAAAGATGAAGTCGACATTCTTCAGGAATACACAGGAATGAAAATGCAGGTATTACTACAGGACCCAACACCCCGCTAGATGCCTTCAGGATTAAGATGAATCGAACGTTGCACGTGAAAGTTCACACGAGTGTTCTAGCCACTACTGCCTGATTTCTAGCCACTACTGCCTGATTTCTAGCCACTACTGCCTTATTTCTAGCCACTACTGCATGATTTCTAGCCACTACTGCGTCGTGGTGCTCCAACAAGAAGCATGCCGAACACACCCACGGCACGGAGAACAGAGAACGCCTCGTCACACCGCAGCGGTCGACAGCTGCACATTGGTCGCAGAAAACGGATGAAGGTAGCAGGAGGCCAAATCGGTGATATGCAACGCGCCGGCCGCTTGACGCGTTGACACGATGACAGCAGCGGGGCGGCCGGGTGGCCCAGAGGTCAGAGCGTTGAGCCGGCACCGATGAGATGCTGGGCTCCCATCGAGGCAGCCGCCCGCGACTCAAACCGCCGGGTGAAGCGACTTGATGGCTTCAGCCTCGTCACGAGAAAACCATCGCTTTGAATAAGCCGTTGCTCGCAATTAAGCTGAATTGCAGCTCTGTCGTGCAATTAACATGACTGTGATATAGAGAGCAGGTGGGCAAGCGCTGTTCTCCACGGTGTGGAGAAGAGGATCACCGGGAGGGCTCTCAGAGGTAGCTCTGCTATATCCACTTATGTTGGCTGTTGTCGAGCGAGAAGGGTTCCTCTGCTCTGTGTCGTCTCGCGGGCGCAGCGACAACGACGACAGCGCTGGAGGAATGCGGCACACAAACTTCGAGCGGCACAAGCAGAGGGGAGACCCGGGGGGCAGCCGGGCTCGGGCGAGGGGGGAGGGCGAGGGGGGAGGGTGGGGCCGCACGAGCCGCGCACCTTCCACGTGATGGTGAGCTCCCGATGGACGCCCCCGCCTCCGCCGATCTTCGAGGGCACAATTGTGGGAACTGCGTCGCCACATCGACCCACGCAAGGATTAATCACCCACACGCAGCGTGGAGGGACGCACGCGGGGATAGGGTTAAGCAACTTGGAGTTTCACAGTTATATATTTTTTTTTCAAGAAGGCAATCAGGAAAAGCATGTTGTGATGGCTGTTGACATATTTGCAGGATGGAGGGCAGGTCAATGAAACGGGGATGTGGCTGAGTGAGGGGTGTGGCTGGGTGAGGGGTGTGGCTGGGTGAAGGGTGTGGCTGGGTGAGGGGTGTGGCTGGGTGAGGGGTGTGGCTGGATGAGGGGTGTGGCTGGGTGAGGGGTGAGTGAGGGGTGTGGCTGGATGAGGGGTGTGGCTGGGTGAGGGGTGAGTGAGGGGTGTGGCTGAGTGAGGGGTGTGGCTGAGTGAGGGGTGTGGCTGGGTGAGGGGTGTGGCTGCGTGAGGGGTGTGGCTGGGTGAGGGGTGTGGCTGGGTGAGGGGTGTGGCTGAGTGAGGGGTGTGGCTGGGTGAGGGGTGAGTGAGGGGTGTGGCTGGGTGAGGGGTGTGGCTGAGTGAGAGGTGTGGCTGGATGAGGGGTGTGGCTGGGTGAGGGGTGTGGCTGGGTGAGGGGTGTGGCTGGGTGAGGGGTGAGTGAGGGGTGTGGCTGGGTGAGGGGTGTGGCTGGGTGCGGGGTGTGGCTGAGTGAGGGGTGTGGCTGGGTGAGGGGTGTGGCTGGGTGAGGGGTGTGGCTGGGTGAGGGGTGGCTGGGTGAGGGGTGAGTGAGGGGTGTGGCTGAGTGAGGGGTGTGGCTGGGTGAGGGGTGAGTGAGGGGTGTGGCTGGGTGAGGGGTGTGGCTGGGTGAGGGGTGAGTGAGGGGTGTGGCTGAGTGAGGGGTGTGGCTGAATGAGGGGTGTGGCTGGGTGAGGGGTGTGGCTGAGTGAGGGGTGTGGCTGGGTGAGGGGTGAGTGAGGGGTGTGGCTGAGTGAGGGGTGTGGCTGGGTGAGTGAGGGTGTGGCTGAGTGAGGGGTGTGGCTGGGTGAGGGGTGTGGCTGGGTGAGGGGTGTGGCTGAGTAAGGGGTGTGGGCTGGGTGAGGGGTGTGGCTGGGTGCGGGGTGTGGCTGAGTGAGGGGGGTGGCTGAGTGAGGGGTGTGGCTGAGTGAGGGGTGTGGCTGGGTGAGGGGTGAGCGAGGGGTGTGGCTGGGTGAGGGGTGTGGCTGGGTGAGGGGTGTGGCCGGGTGAAGGGTGTGGCTGGGTGATGGGTTAGTGAGGGGTGTGGCTGGGTGAGGGGTGTGGCTGGGTGAGGGGTGTGGCTGGGTGAGGGGAGTGGCTGAGTGAGGGGTGTGGCTGGGTGAGGGGTGTGGCTGGGTGAGGGGTGAGTGAGGGGTGTGGCTGGGTGAGGGGTGTGGCTGGGTGAAGGGTGTGGCTGAGTGAGGGGTGTGGCTGGTTGAGGGGTGTGGCTGGGTGAGGGGTGAGTGAGGGGTGTGGCTGAGTGAGGGGTGTGGCTGGGTGAGGGGTGTGGCTGGGTGAGGGGTGTGGCTGAGTGAGGGGTGTGGCTGGGTGAGGGGTGTGGCCGAGTGAGGGGTGTGGCTGGGTGAGGGGTGTGGCTGGGTGAGGGGTGAGTGAGGGGTGTGGCTGGGTGAGGGGTGTGGCTGGGTGAGGGGTGTGGCTGGATGAGGGGTGTGGCTGGGTGAGGGGTGAGTGAGGGGTGTGGCTGGGTGAGGGGTGTGGCTGGGTGAGGGGTGTGGCTGGGTGAGGGGTGAGTGAGGGGTGTGGCTGGGTGAGGGGTGTGGCTGGGTGAAGGGTGTGGCTGAGTGAGGGGTGTGGCTGGTTGAGGGGTGTGGCTGGGTGAGGGGGTGTGGCTGAGTGAGGGGTGTGGCTGGGTGAGGGGTGTGGCCGAGTGAGGGGTGTGGCTGGGTGAGGGGTGCGGCTGGGTGAGGGGTGAGTGAGGGGTGTGGCTGGGTGAGGGGTGTGGCTGAGTGAGGGGTGTGGCTGGGTGAGGGGTGTGGCTGGGTGAGGGGTGTGGCTGGGTGAGGGGTGTGGCTGGGTGAGGGGTGAGTGAGGGGTGTGGCTGGGTGAGGGGTGTGGCTGGGTGCAGGGTGTGGCTGAGTGAGGGGTGTGGCTGGGTGAGGGGTGTGGCTGGGTGAAGGGTGTGGCTGGGTGAGGGGTGTGGCTGGGTGAGGGGTGAGTGAGGGGTGTGGCTGGGTGAGGGGTGTGGCTGAGTGCGGGGTGTGGCTGAGTGAGGGGTGTGGCTGGGTGAGGGGTGTGGCTGGGTGAGGGGTGAGTGAGGGGTGTGGCTGAGTGAGGGGTGTGGCTGAGTGAGGGGTGTGGCTGGGTGAGGGGTGTGGCTGGGTGAGGGGTGTGGCTGGGTGAGGGGTGAGTGAGGGGTGTGGCTGGGTGAGGGGTGTGGCTGGGTGCGGGGTGTGGCCGGGTGAGGGGTGTGGCTGGGTGAGGGGTGTGGCTGAGTGAGGGGTGTGGCTGGGTGAGGGGTGAGTGAGGGGTGTGGCTGGGTGAGGGGTGTGGCTGGGTGAGGGGTGTGGCTGAGTGAGGGGTGTGGCTGGGTGAGGGGAGTGGCTGGGTGAGGGGAGTGGCTGGGTGAGGGGTGTGGCTGGTTGAGGGGTGTGGCTGGTTGAGGGGGTGGCTGGTTGAGGGGTGTGGCTGGGTGAGGGGAGTGGCTGGGTGAGGGGTGTGGCTGAGTGAGGGGTGTGGCTGGGTGAAGGGTGTGGCTGGGTGAGGGGTGTCGCTGGGTGAGGGTGTGGCTGGGTGAGGGGTGTCCGCTGAGAGAGGGGTGTGGCTGAGTGAGGGGTGTGGCTGGGTGAGGGGTGAGTGAGGGGTGTGGCTGGGGTGAGGGGTGTGGCTGAGTGAGGGGTGAGTGAGGGGTGTGGCTGAGTGAGGGGTGTGGCTGAGTGAGGGGTGTGGCCGGGTGAGGGGTGTGGCTGGTTGAGGGGTGTGGCTGGGTGAGGGGTGTGGCTGGGTGAGGGGTGTGGCTGAGTGAGGGGGTGTGGCTGGGTGAGGGGTGTGGCTGGGTGAGGGGTGTGGCCGGGTGAGGGGTGAGTGAGGGGTGTGGCTGGGTGAGGGGTGTGGCTGGGTGAGGGGTGTGGCTGGGTGAGGGGTGAGTGAGGGGTGTGGCTGAGTGAGGGGTGTGGCTGAATGAGGGGTGTGGCTGGGTGAGGGGTGTGGCTGAGTGAGGGGTGTGGCTGGGTGAGGGGTGAGTGAGGGGTGTGGCTGAGTGAGGGGTGTGGCTGGGTGAGTGAGGGGTGTGGCTGAGTGAGGGGTGTGGCTGGGTGAGGGAGGGGTGTGGCTGAGTGAGGGGTGTGGCTGAATGAGGGGTGTGGCTGGGTGAGGGGTGTGGCTGGGTGCGGGGTGTGGCTGAGTGAGGGGTGTGGCTGAGTGAGGGGTGTGGCTGAGTGAGGGGTGTGGCTGGGTGAGGGTGAGTGAGGGGTGTGGCTGGGTGAGGGGTGTGGCTGGGTGAGGGGTGTGGCTGGGTGAGGGGTGTGGCTGGGTGATGGGTGAGTGAGGGGTGTGGCTGGGTGAGGGGGTGTGGCTGCGTGAGGGGTGTGGCTGGGTGAGGGGTGTGGCTGGGTGAGGGGTGTGGCTGAGTGAGGGGTGTGGCCGGGTGAGGGGTGAGTGAGGGGTGTGGCTGGGTGAGGGGTGTGGCTGAGTGAGAGGTGTGGCTGAATGAGGGGTGTGGCTGGGTGAGGGGTGTGGCTGGGTGAGGGGTGTGGCTGGGTGAGGGGTGAGTGAGGGGTGTGGCTGGGTGAGGGGTGTGGCTGAGTGAGGGGTGTGGCTGGGTGAGGGGTGTGGGCTGGGTGAGGGGTGTGGCTGGTGAGGGGTGTGGCTGGGTGAGGGGTGAGTGAGGGGTGAGGCTGAGTGAGGGTGTGGCTGGGTGAGGGGTGTGGCTGGGTGGAGGGGTGTGGGCTGAGTGAGGGGTGTGGCTGGGTGAGGGGTTGTGGCTGGGGTGATGGTTGTGGCTGGATGCGGGGTGTGGCTGAGTGAGGGGTGTGGCTGGGTGAGGGGTGTGGCTGGTGAGGGTGAGTGAGGGGTGTGGCTGAGTGGAGGGGGGTGGCTGAGTGAGGGGTGTGCTGGGTGAGGGTGTGGCTGGGTGAGGGTGTGCTGAGTTGAGGGTGTGGCTGGTGAGGGGTTGGTGGCCGCGTGTGAGGGGGTGGGGGGTGTGGCTGGGTGAGGGTGTGGCCGCGTGAGGGTGTGGCTGGGTGAGGGTGTGGCTGGGTGAGGGGGAGTGAGGGGTGTGGCTGGGTGAGGGGTGTGGCTGGGTGAGGGGTGTGGCTGGATGAGGGGGGTGGCTGGGTGAGGGGTGAGTGAGGGGTGTGGCTGGGTGAGGGTGTGGCTGGGTGAGGGGTGAGTGAGGGGTGTGGCTGAGTGAGGGGTGTGGCTGAATGAGGGGTGTGGCTGGGTGAGGGGTGTGGCTGAGTGAGGGGTGTGGCTGGGTGAGGGGTGAGTGAGGGGTGTGGCTGAGTGAGGGGTGGGCTGGGTGAGTGAGGGTGTGGCTGAGTGAGGGTGTGGCTGGGTGAGGGGTGGTGGTTGGGTGAGGGGTGTGGCTGGGTGAGGGGTGTGGCTGGGTGAGGGGTGTGGCTGGGTGTGGGGTGTGGCTGAGTGAGGGGTGGCTGAGTGAGGGGTGTGGCTGAGTGAGGGTGTGGCTGGTGAGGGGTGAGTGAGGGGTGTGGCTGGGTGAGGGTGTGGCTGGGTGAGGGGTGTGGCCGGGTGAGGGGTGTGGCTGGGTGATGGGTTAGTGAGGGGTGTGGCTGGGTGAGGGGTGTGGCTGGGTGAGGGGTGTGGCTGGGTGAGGGGTGTGGCTGGGTGAGGGGTGTGGCTGGGTGAGGGGTGTGGCTGGGTGAGGGGTGAGTGAGGGGTGGCTGGTGAGGGGTGTGGCTGGGTGAAGGGTGTGGCTGAGTGAGGGGTGTGGCTGTTGAGGGTGTGGCTGGGTGGAGGGTGAGTGAGGGGTGGGGCTGAGTGAGGGGTGTGGCTGGGTGAGGGGTGGCTGGGTGAGGGGTGAGTGAGGGGTGTGGCTGGGTGAGGGGTGTGGCTGGGTGAGGGGTGTGGCTGAGTGAGGGGTGTGGCTGGGTGAGGGGATGGCTGGGTGAGGGGAGTGGCTGGGTGAGGGTGTGGCTGGTTGAGGGGTGTGGCTGGTTGAGGGGGTGGCTGGTTGAGGGGTGTGGCTGGTTGAGGGGTGTGGCTGGGTGGAGGGGAGGTGGCTGGGTGAGGGGTGTGGCTGAGTGAGGGGTGTGGCGGGGTGAGGGGTTGGCTGGGTGAGGGGTGTGGCTGGGTGAGGGTGTGGCTGGGTGAGGGGTGTGTCGCTGAGAGAGGGGTGTGGCTGAGTGAGGGGTGTGGCTGGGTGAGGGGTGAGTGAGGGGTGTGGCTGGGTGAGGGGTGTGGGCTGAGTGAGGGGTGTAGTGAGGGGTGTGGCTGAGTGAGGGTGTGGCTGAGTGAGGGGTGGTGGCCGGGTGAGGGGTGTGGCTGGTTGAGGGGTGGGGCTGGGTGGAGGGGTGTGGCTGGGTGAGGGGTGTGGCTGGGTGAGGGGGTGTGGCTGAGTGAGGGGTGTGGCTGGGTGAGGGGTGTGGCTGGGTGAGGGGTTTGGCCGGGTGAGGGGTGAGTGAGGGGTGTGGCTGGGTGAGGGGTGTGGCTGGGTGAGGGGGTGTGGCTGGGTGAGGGGTGAGTGAGGGGTGTGGCTGAGTGAGGGGTGTGGCTGAATGAGGGGTGTGGCTGGGTGAGGGGTGTGGCTGAGTGAGGGGGTGTGGCTGGGTGAGGGGTGAGTGAGGGGTGTGGCTGAGTGAGGGGTGTGGCTGGGTGAGTGAGGGGTGTGGCTGAGTGAGGGGTGTGGCTGGGTGAGTGAGGGTGTGGCTGAGTGAGGGGTGTGGCTGAATGGGGGTGTGGCTGGGTGAGGGGTGTGGCTGGGTGCGGGGTGTGGCTGAGTGAGGGGTGTGGCTGAGTGAGGTGTGGCTGAGTGAGGGGTGTGGCTGGGTGAGGGGTGAGTGAGGGGTGTGGCTGGGTGAGGGGTGTGGCTGGGTGAGGGTGTGGCTGGGTGAGGGGTGTGGCTGGGTGATGGTGAGTGAGGGGTGTGGCTGGGTGAGGGTGTGGCTGCGTGAGGGGTGTGGCTGGGTGAGGGGTGTGGCTGGGTGAGGGGTGTGGCTGAGTGAGGGGTGTGGCCGGGTGAGGGGTGAGTGAGGGGTGTGGCTGGGTGAGGGGTGTGGCTGAGTGAGAGGTGTGGCTGGATGAGGGGTGTGGCTGGGTGAGGGGTTGGCTGGGTGAGGGGTGTGGCTGGGTGAGGGGTGAGTGAGGGGTGTGGCTGGGTGAGGGGTGTGGCTGGGTGCGGGGTGTGGCTGAGTGAGGGGTGTGGCTGGGTGAGGGTGTGGCTGGGTGAGGGGTGTGGCTGGGTGAGGGTGTGGCTGAGTGAGGGGTGAGTGAGGGGTGTGGCTGAGTGAGGGGTGTGGCTGGGTGAGGGGTGTGCTGGTGAGGGTGGGCTGAGTGAGGGGTGTGGCTGGGTGAGGGTGTAGCTGGGTGAGGTGGTGTGGCTGGGTGCGGGGTGTGGCTGAGTGAGGGTGTGGCTGGGTGAGGGGTGTGGCTGGGTGAGGGGTGAGTGAGGGGTGTGGCTGAGTGAGGGGTGTGGCTGAGTGAGGGGTGTGGCTGGGTGAGGGGGGTGGCTGGGTGAGGGGTGTGGCTGAGTGAGGGGTGTGGCTGGGTGAGGGGTGGCCGCGTGAGGGGTGTGGCTGGGTGAGGGGTGTGGCTGAGTGAGGGGTGAGTGAGGGTGTGGCTGGGTGAGGGGTGTGGCTGGGTTAGGGGTGTGGCTGGATGAGGGGGGTGGCTGGGTGAGGGTGAGTGAGGGGTGTGGCTGGGTGAGGGGTGTGGCTGGGTGAGGGGTGAGTGAGGGGTGTGGCTGAGTGAGGGGTGTGGCTGAATGAGGGGTGTGGCTGGGTGAGGGTGTGGCTGAGTGAGGGGTGTGGCTGGGTGAGGGGTGAGTGAGGGGTGTGGCTGAGTGAGGGGTGTGGCTGGTGAGTGGGGGTGTGGCTGAGTGAGGGGTGTGGCTGGGTGAGGGGTTGGCTGGGTGAGGGGTGGGCTGGGTGAGGGTGTGGCTGGGTGCGGGG